>NC_142030.1:72720853-72975853 GCF_982192425.1 Myodes glareolus
TGGATGTGTTCCACTTTATGGAATTTGATAAATTAAAATATGTACACCACACCATAGACACGTATTCAGGTTTTCAATGGGCAACTGCCCTGAGCTCAGAAAAGGCTGATTCGGTAATCACACATTTATTGGAAGTTATGGCCATCATGGGTATACCTGCACAAATAAAGACAGACAATGGTCCAGCATATGTATCTAAGAAAATGAAACGCTTCTTTGCTTATTATAATATAAAACACGTTACAGGTATACCAAATAATCCTACAGGTCAGGCAGTTATAGAAAGATCAAATCGTACTATAAAGGATATGCTAAACAAACAGAAAGGGACGAAAGATACCCCCAGAAATAGATTGCATAATGCTTTATTAACCTTGAATTTTCTTAATGCTAATGAGAAAGGAACAACAGCAGCAGAGAGGCATTGGATAATGGAAAAAACTTCTGAACTAAACCAACCTGTTTATTTCAAAGACGTGCTGACCTCTCAATGGAAGCCAGGAGATGTGCTACGTTGGGGAAGGGGTTTTGCTCTTGTTTCCACAGGAGAAGAAAAATTGTGGATACCATCAAAATTAATAAAGGTTCGATTTGAAGAGGAGAAACCTCTTGGAAAGGAGAAATGACAGCATCTACAATGATGATAACCATACAGGTGGTAAGAAAAGCATATAGAATGGGGGCAGGGTTCTGTTCTTATCTCCACAGGAAAACACTGATCTTTGAAAAGTTCAAGGGACCCTGGATATTTGAATACTGACAGATGGAAAATAACGGCCCAATAGGGACTATCAAGAAAACTGAATAGGTTCTGTAAGTACCATATACTAAATCATATTTCTAAATTTATAGAGCTGGTTTTAGAGTTGGACTCTGGCTCAGTCCCTCTCTAATTCCAAGCCTGTTGTTTAAAGAAAAACCCAGAGTTTCTGGAGTTTCTGTCTCATGTCAAGAGCCATGATATGGGACAGAAAGAAATATGAGTTTAGAAAACATCTTTACTTTTCTTCATATCTATCATACCTTCATTAAATATATCTATCATGTCTCTCATTGAATATAGGTATTCATGTATATGTCTATATAATTAATGTTTAAGTTTTCCACAATGAACAATGAGTTTTTCCTACAGTGACATTTGAAGTTTCCAGGAAGAAGATGGGGCCCCATAACAACAACTCCACCTGGTTGATATGACGTCATGATACTGATAGCGCTACTACAAGACCTGTTTTGGGTACCAGCTGCACAAGACGGTTCCAACCTGCTGAAATGGTGCACATCTTGTACAACATTCTGGCCAGACCTCCACAAAATACTCAGAGACTATTTGCAATTTTAAAAGACATTGATCTTGAAATTTAACCATCATTTTACTTTCACAGGATCCCCCAGAAAGAACGTCGCCCCCATGACAGCTGGAAGTAATTCTAGAGAACGACGTCCCCTCTCCCAATAAAGTTTGTCCTTGGGTTTAGGGACATCATTTAGGGGTTGGTTATAATTAGTATACGGTTGAGGGTTGGGGGAGGAATTTTATAAGCACAGGAATCTTAAAAAAAAAAAAAGAGGGATAATTGGATTATGGGATAAATAGATTTGTACTTGTGAGTTATTGCTTTTAGACAAACATATTGGTATCGATTCTTATATATTGATACAAAGTTAAATTATGTTGACTATTTTATGCATGCATGCTTAATGCTTCTACCTCTGTTTAAAACATTTTTATGTATTTGTATATATATATTGTATTGATATATGTATATTTACCATATTGCATTGTACACTTCTACCTCTGATTAAGATACTTATATATTGTTTATGTATTGATATATATATATTTACCATATTGCAATGTATACTTGCACATTGTTTATATTTGGAGGTCTCATTGTCCTCATTTATTGCACAGTTGTTTATTATCTCAGTCTTTAAGTTAGATAGATATTGAGAATTATATAGATCAACAGTCATCTAAGTTTGTCATTTATAATTAGACTAATCAGGTTCTTTAGATATATAGAGATTATATTCAGTATAGATAGATAATCTTCAACCTCTTCAAAGAGCTGTAGAAAATGGCCTTTAATCTAATTCAGAGTTCTATGGTAGGGAGACACAATCACTCCTGGCAACACTGATCTATGCCCGAGAGAATGTTGAGCACCAAAGACACTCCACCTGGAGCCTTTCTTCTTGGCAGAACTGGCCTTTGGGTAAAGAAATGCTCATACCTCAACTACTGACAGAGTTACAGAATATCTGTAAATGGATAAAACAAGACTGTCATATCCTGCCAAGACAGAGTAAGATAGTTTTGAAGTTTCTTGCCTTTGAAAATGGTATGTCAGTTACATCAGGCCTTAGCCAAAGTTGGTTGCTTCAACGCTGCAAATGTGACTTTGGGTGTTTGTCCAGGTAGCCAGTTGTCTCTGCGATTTGTTACATGTTCTGGAAGTTGTTTGATTGCACTTCCTAATTACTCAGATAACATTATTTCCCTTCTCAGATCTTCGATGGGATTGAAGATTATATAAATGTAGTTACTTTCCTTTCATGACTTGGCCAAGTTATTTGTTATACAAGACTTAAGCTAGTTAGAATAGGATATTTGTATTTATTGTATATAATTTCGTAGGTTTGTACTTATTGTATATAATTGCGTAGTAGGCTTAGAACTCTCTTATTTAAACAAAAGGGGAAGATGCTGTGGGAGTTCCTTCAGCTCCTTCAGCCAATCGCCGCTGAGTTACCAGCCCATTGGGGCGTGGTCTCTCTCCCTTTAAAAAAGGCAGCGGCTGTCCTCCACTCTGTCTTTGTCTTCCGGCTCCGTTTCCGGCCCCTGGACTCCTTTCCTGTTCGCGCGGAGGGGCTGTTGTCTGGGACGGTAATCTGTAAGTTTTTTCCCCTTTGAATAAATAACCATTCTATTAATCATAATTCCAAACTGGTGTGGGATTGTCTGTGACTTACGCCTTCACAGAGGGACTTGCAAATAGGAGAGAAATTCCAGGTCATGTCACAAACTGACTTTGGCCAGCCTTGTTGAGAATGGCAGCTTCACTTAGAGATGCTGATTGAGCCTGGAGACAGCATAGGGATGAATTTGAGAGAAGTAACCCGTTGGAACTAAAGTAACCAGTATCCTGTACATACAGGACTGCGGTCCCCAAATCTCTACGGCAGATGGGGAAGCTGTCACCATTTCTGATTACTCCTATGCTGATGTTCAAAAGACATCAGTGCAACCTCTGCTCAAAAGAGTATTCGGTTTTATATAGAGCTATAAGCTTAATACCAGCATGTGGGAGGCTGGGCTAGGAAGTAGGAATTCAAGACTATCCTGTGTTACTTAGCAAGACCCTGTCTCAGAAGAAAACGAGCCATTCTGAATGTTCCCAATTCCTACAAGGGAACACTGTGAGTGTCTCTTCAAGCAGATGATTGAGTTTTAAACAAGAAGCTCAGCTCATTAAACAGCAATTACCTACAATCATTTTGTCTTGTAGTAAATACATCCACTAAGCTCCCGCATCTTAGAGTTTACTGCTTTTGATGAAAATGTCCAAGAACAGGGCCAGCAAGCTGGGTCAGCAGATACAGGCACTTACCACCAAATACAACAACTTGCTTCATTCCTGAGATATGCACAGTGGAAGGAGAGAAGTGACCTACACACACACACACACACACACACACACACACACACACACAGAGAGAGAGAGAGAGAGAGAGAGAGAGAGAGAGAGAGAGAATATAAATTCACCCCTTATGGTGACTGACCTTTTCACAGGGGTCCCATATCAAATATCCTGTATATCAGATATTTATATTACAACTCATAACAGTAGCAAAATTATGGTGATATAGTAGCAATGAAAATAATTTTACAGTTGTGGATCACCACAACCTGAAAAACTGTATTAAAGGGTTGCAGCATTAGGAGGGCTGAGAACCCCAGTTATAGAGGTTACTTTGCATGATAACTATCTTTAGCCTTTTAAATAAATTGAAACTTAATCTGAAGTCTGATTTGTGGGCTGTCTTGGGAAAGGAACTTTTGAGAAGAATGACCAGCTGCTGCTGAGGGGTAGAGTGCTCCGTACGATGATGGTTGATCGCCATTGTCTATTTGTTTAGGTCGAACTATGCATGGGAGATTGATGAAGCAAGCTTCTGGGTTCGTATATGAGAGTGTTTCCAAAGGGGATTAACTACAGGGGAGGAGTTGCCCGGAATATGTGTAGCACCATTCAAACAAATGGAGGACCAAGATAGGATAGCGGACAAACAGAGGAGGAACCCAGCTAAGGTAAAGACATCCCTCTCTATACTTCCAGTCCATTATATGGTGAGGGGTAACCCCTGCCGTGTGCTCCCAGAGCAATCATGATCTTCTCTATGGGCCCATAAACAGCAAATTCTTTCCACAGCATCTGTGTGGTTCATTCCAGGAGTTAGAGGCCAGCCTGGGTATCTGGTAAGAACTTGTCTGAAGATAACTAAATAATTCAGCCTGAGCTACATAGGGAGGGAATTCCAGTCTAGGCTAGGGCACAGAGTGAGATCCAGTCTCACAAAAAGATGAAAAAAATTAGCCAAAAAAAAAAAAAAAGCTTCTGTTTCGGTTACTGTAGGCTCTGTCTGCTGGTACTAAGAATCAGCCTGAGCAGTGTACTTAATGTCGTCTCGGGTCTTTCCGAGCTTATGCCCTGATCTACTTTCTCCTCTGTTTGTTGTTGCTTTTGAACAGTCTGGTCTTCGAGGCCTGGCTCCCAAAGAAAGAAAAAGAATGCTGAGGGGCTGAGGAAAAGTCCTTCCATCCTCTACAAAACATTCCAGCCAGATGGGAAGGGACCCTGGGAACTCATAACTGTTCCTAAGTTCATAATTGTTTATACGCTGTGACCAGTAATAACCATCAATGTCCAAAGCATCTGATATGCAGAGATAAAAGCCCTTTCGCCCACCTTAGTGCCTGGAAGCTATCACTGAGCTTTGCCAGGCAAGTGCGGTTGCCTACTCCAGGGCTAAGGCATCGAGGCAGCAAGATCTCCTGTGTTAGAGCTGGAGCTGACTGATTTCCAGCGTGGTCTGTTGTGGACTATTCCTTTACACTGTGTGAAGATACATCACTATGATTGGTTTAATAAAAAGCCGAACGACCAATAGCTAGGCAGGATTTTCAGGGCAGAGAGAATCCTGGGAAGAAGGTAGAGTTGTGAGCTGGATGCAGAGGAAGTAAGACACAAAGAATGAGTGGTAAAAGTCACAAGTCATGTGGCAGCACACATATCAATAGAAATGGGTTAATTTTGTGTTATAATAGGTAGTTAGGAACAAGCCTAACATATAGGCTGAGCTTTCGTAATTAATAATAAGTCTCTGTTTCCTTTTTGGGGGAGCTGGCTAGCAGGACAAAAAGAAATCCACTTACAGTAGCCACATCAGACAGACTTTGCCAGTGTGGTTGTTGCCAACATAGGTAACAGACTTCTGATGCCTCTACTCTGCCACAGTCCCAGAATTTGGGGGGTGGAATCCCTGAAAGCATCACAGCTGGATGGGAAATGATTCATGTGAGGTAAGAAGAAAACTCATTCAGCGTGACTTAGTTAGTTAGTGCTGGTTCAAACCTCTGGACTCTGACATTAGGCCAGTTTATTTTAGAGATATTTAAGTCCGATTATCCCAGTCCCCTGTGCACAATAAAGCTTAAGGCATGACTGCATCAGAACTCTTCTGCAAAGTACATATGACCTCAGTGATCGGGTATGGTCTCTGACCAAACAGCACAGAGGTCGGCAGCTTTAAAGTGCTTATGACACCTGCAATCTACTGACTGAGAAACAAAACTAAAGATACAGATCTGGGGAGGGGAAGTCTGCAGTAAACATTCCAAGGTATTTGGGTGGGGCCTGGCCCTGCAGAGAGATAGCAAAGATCACCAGGTTATTAAGCACATCCACTTCCAGCCTTCTGGGTGGAAAGCAGGTATTCATCCATTTTCTCCATTGAGAAGACAGCCATAAGGGATGACCATTCCTGGGTTCTCCAGTGTTTGTCTGTGACACGCGTGCCTTCTACACCAGAACCCTCTTACTATGCGACCTCTTCTGTTCTCGTGTCTCCCATCAACCCTACGGAGAATCTCCCCACTCTAAAAGATTTGCTACCAAATTATTCTCCTCAAGCTAATTACAGCCCTAAAATAAATTCCGCTAACTCTTATAAAGATAGTTTTCTTCACCTTCCTACATCTCATAAGACTCCATATTTATCTAGTCACAGACCATCAAGCCCACTGTCACTATGCTTGTTAAAGGTCTATTGGGATTTGAATCCAAGATGTCCTCCAAGGGCTTATGTGTTCAGAGTTTAGCTGCAACTGGTGGGCTTTTGAGAAATGATTGGGTCTTGAGAGCAATCTTGATGGATTCATAATGTGATAATTGATTTAAGAGGCAGGGCCAGGAGCAGCAGGACTAGAACCACACCCTGCTTAGACTTATCATCCCCACCACCTTTCTCTCTCTCTCTCTCTCTCTCTCTCTCTCTCTCTCTCTCTCTCTCTCTCTCTCGCTCTGCTATGAGATGAGGTATTTGACCCTATGACAGGTTTCCCACACTGGTGTTCAGGTCTACAACAATGCAGCTATCTGACCATGGATGGAAGCCCCTGAGCCTGTGCACCAGAGTAAAATGCTGCACCTTTAAGTTTTAGCTAAAGAGGATATGCCTGATTAACTCAAGATGCTAATAAGCTGATCAAGAAACAAAATGCAACCAGGCAGTGGTGGTGCATGCCTTTAATCCCAACACTGTGGAGGCAGAGACTGGTAGATCTCCAAGTTTAAGGCCAGCTTGGTCTAAAAAGTGAGTTTCAGAACAGCCGGGATACAGAGAAATCCTGTCTTGGAAAAAAGAAAAAAAAATGCAAAACAAAATAAGAAGGGAGGAAGAGAGAGAGAGAGAAAGAGAGAGAGAGAGAGGAGGAAGAGGAGGAGGAGCGAAAATGTTGTTTCATCAGGGAGGCAAACCACCAACAGACAAGAGATTTCACTGCATTAAGAACACTCATTACTGGAAATTTGAAAAGCTATGTTTCACACACCAGAGCACTTAAGGAGCTGGGAATGTAGCTCAGTTGTAGAGGGCTTGCCTAGCATGAACAAGGCCCTGGGATTGGTCCCCAGCATCACATAAACTGAGCATGGTGGTACCTTGGAAGATACAGGCAAGAGGATTAGAGGTTCAAGGGCAGCTCCGTTACCGTGAACATTCGAGACCAGCTTGACCAAGATTCTGTCTTACAAGGAAGAAAACAGTTGAACATTCCGGCAGTACTCTACTTCCAGGCCAGCCTACTGCCCTCTTACAGTGTGCTCAGTTAACTCTTCCTAAAAAGAAAAGCTGGGGCTGCCAAGGTGGCTCAGAGAGCAAAGTGCTTCCTTTGCAAGTCCATCGACAAAACCTCGATTCTTGGAATCCATTTAAAGGTAAGAAAAGAGATCCAGTTCCGCAAAGTCGTCCTCTGACCTCTACATAGGTACTATAGTGTACTTGTCCTACATACACAAATGTACACACATGGCACATGCACACACACACACGTACTCACGCACGCATACATATGTTTCCACATACACTCTCACATACATCTACACACATGTACTCACGTGAACATGTACATGTGTTCCCATACACATATGCATGCAAACATGCACACACACACACACACACACACACAATGAAGACAAATGTTTTATGGAAAAGCACTTAAGTCACTATTCATATTGGCTGCATAAAATATATATAAATAAAGCCACCTAGCCATTAAATAGACTCTGAGAGCATATACATATATCCAAACAAAATATATTGAAACATTCCATTCTTTCTAAATCCTCCAAAAGTTACTCTGTACTGCAGTGACTTTGGACCTTCTGGCTCTGTCTCCTTTTTTTTTTTTTCATCTTCCAGAGACTGGCTTGAAGCAGCATTAGCAGGAAATTACAAGCTACAGATTGTTTACTTCACACCTCGTGGTACCCCCAACAAGAACGACAGCTTGTAATAACTAAACAAATTAAATTACTGGAAGGTCAGCTTATGATGAGGCCACACTAGATAGATAATTAACAGATACAGGTCACCAGTCTGTCTGCCAGGAATACACTTAACAATGAGATAAGAAACACTTACTAGCATCTCCTATGTCTTATCATTTCCTATAGATGCTCTCCTTTAACCCTTACAGCCAGGCCACAGGGGAGTCTAAACATCTTTATTTTGTAGTTTGGAACACTGGGCTGAAAGAAATTAATAATGCCCCCAACCAGTTAAGCAGCTAGCACGACAGGCAGAGTGGTACGCCTCTATAACCCCAGCGTGTGGGACAGCAGCAGGAAGATTGTGAATGGAGGCCAGCCTGAGTATATAGCAAGACGGAGACCGGGGTCTGGCAAGATGGCTCAGTGATAAAGACTCTCGCTGCCAAGCTTGATGACCGTGTTCAACCCCCAGAACCCACACAACAGATGGAGGGGACGACCTCTTACAAGTTGTCCTCTGACCTCCACAAACATACCATGTCACACATCTGCCCCAATGAATAAATAAATGTGTGGTTTTAAAACTGTTTAAAGATCAAGGGCTGCCTGGGTTACATAATGAGACTTGTCTCGAAATAAATGAATAGTAACTAAGAAGTGACAGAACCTTATATAATTTCAGTATTTTTCTGACTCAAAGTCAATATGCTTTTTTAAAAAGATTTACTTATTTATTATGTATACAGTGTTCTGTCTATCTGTATGTTTGCAGACCTGAAGAGGGTACCAGATCTCATTATAGATGGTTGTGAGCTACCATGTGGTTGCTGGGAATTGAACTCAGGACCTCAGGAAGAGCAGTCAGTGCTCTTAACCTCTGAGCCATCTCTCCAGCCCTCTATATGCTTTTTTCTCTTTTTTGGTATTTGGTTGGTTTTGGTGTGTGTGGTGCTAGGAAGGGTCTTGTGAATGCCAGGCAGATATTCTGCCATTGAGCTGCAACCCCATCCTTTGTACGCTGTGAATACTGAGATGTTTTGTCACGTGGGGATGCTTTTCATTTTAATATACTTATTCAGAGTTAGCATTTCATCTGAAACAGGGAAACAGTGTAGCTCCATCGTTGATATCATGGCTCTACAGAGCACATACAAATCAAGTTGCATTTGACTTACTTAGAAATTTGTAATTCTGGCTTTAAGAAATTTAAATCCTTTCAAGAAAACATTTTAAATGTTTTTCAAACAGCAATCTTATTCGTGTTTGGGATGAACCTTACACACTTCCTGAAGAATTTACTGAATCTTGGCAGGGGTTTATTTCATCCAGCCGATAAAGCAAAATATACACAAATGTGTTTTGGAAAGCTATTTATTTAATTATTTAATTGTTTCTTTATTTATTTTTGAGAAAGGATCTCACTGTGTAGCTTAGTCTGACCTGGATCTCACTATGTAGACCAGGCTGACCTCGAACTTACAGAGTTCTACCTGCCTAAGCCTCCTGAGTGTTAGCATTAAAGGTATGCACCACTGTGTCCAACCAAAAGAAAATTCCTTTCTTATAGTTTTTATCATAAAGTATGTTTTCACACCTATTAGTCCTTCACTTCCCTAAATCTCATTTAAATTGCACAGCTGCAATTTGGTCTCTTCCTCCTGCCTAGACACCCGCACACCCATACCCAGGACCATAGACAATAGACCTGATGGCTTCGTGTCTATAAAGATGTTTAAAATAAATGACTTTTTTCGCTCTCCCCATAAAAGGAATTTTAGACATAGGTAATAGTAGATTTAGATATAACAAAACTATTCACATTCACCCAACCCTGGTGACACAGGTCTGTGACTCAGAAGCTGAAACAGGAGAATCAAGTCAAAAATCTCCAAATAAGACTTGGGGAGCCTGGTCTACAGAGTAAGTTCCAGGACAGCAGAGCTGTATTGAGAACCCCTGCTTGAAAAACCAAAATAATAAAGTAATAAAAATCTCCAAATAGGGGCAACAAGATGGCCGAATAGATAAAGGTGCTTGCTGGCAAGCCTGAGAACTTTTGATCCTCGAACTCACATGGAAAGAGAGAACAAATCTCTCTGAGTTGTTCTCTGAGTTTCAGACTTGTGTCATGGCACGTGCGTGCGCGCGCACACACACACACACACACACACACACACACAATTGCCATAAAATTTTTTTAATTTATGTATTATGTATACAGTATTCTGTATGCATATATGTCTGCAGGCCAGAAGAGGGCACTAGACCTCGTTACAGATGGGTGTGAACCATCATGTAGTTGCTGGGAACTGAACTCAGGACCTTTGGAAGAGCAGGCAGTGCTCTTAACCATTGAGCCATCTCTCCAGCCCTTGCCGTAAAAATTTTAATGCTTAATTTTTAATTTAAGAAATCCCCAAATGGATAGAGAATAGTCTTTAGCAGAGTAGTACTGCCAAACAGCACTAAATAAAGTCAAGAGACTGGCTAGGTTTTTGTTTTCCAGACAAGGTCCCTGTGTACTCCAGGCTGGCCTCCGGCACCTTCCGAGTGCTGTGGTTATCAGCAGGTCCCATCACACCCAGATGGCTTGATTTTGTTACTGTTGATGGTTTATTTTTCAAGACAAGGTCTTGCTATGGAACACTGGTGGCCTAGATCTCACTATGCAAATGAGGCTGGCTTGAACTCGTGGGTGGTCTTCCTGTCTCTGCCTCCTGAGTATTGTGGTCACAGTAATGTGTCACTTGACTGCTTTTGCTTAATATTTTTAGGGTAGATTTGCATCTGTGGTTAAAGAGGGGTTAATATTAAACATGTAAATGAGTTAATATAACATCCTTTCCTGAATTAGACACTAGCACCGAGTGAGAAACAAAAGCTGCTAGAATACCACTGATCCACTCAACTGCTGAGGCTCTGAGCTTTGGACAGTTTGCTATGAGAATGACAAAAAAAAAAAAAAGCTATAGTATTCATTTGGAAGGAGATTTCAGTCGTGTGTGTGTGTGTGTGTGTGTGTGTGTGTGTGTGTGTGCGCGCGTGTGATAGGCACTGGGAATGGAACCCAGGACATTGCTGTGAATCCCCAACAAGAAAGCATCCACCTTTATACACTATTAGTTAAAGTATGGTTGTAACTTTTCAGCTGGAAAGTTTAATAGTGTAATTATTTTTCAGGCAGACACAGTGTTGCATGACTACAATCCTAACACTGAAGAGATCCAAGAAGGAAGATCCAGAGTTCAAGGCTAGCCTTGCATACATGAGATCTATCTCAAAACACTTTTGTAATTGTGTGTGTGTTATCTGTGTGTACATTTTTTTATTTATGTGTCCCGTCTGTGTGTACTTGTGCACATATGTGTAGTACCCTGTGGAGGTCAGAAGAGGGCACTGTAACTGCTGGAGTTACTGCAATGATTGTTCTGGCTCTTTAAGAGACAAGCCACGCGATTTCTCAGAAATTTAGGAAACAACCTTCCTCAAGACACAGCAATACCGCTTTTGGGTATATACCCAAAGGATGCTCAACCATGCCACAAGGACATGCACTCAACTATGTTCATAGCAGCTTTGTTTGTCATAGCCAGAACCCGGAAACAACCTAAATGTCCCTCAACCAAAGAATAGATAAGAAAAATGTGGTACATTTACACAATGGAGAAAAAAATACACATTTACCCAGCAGAAAAAAAATAACGACAGCTTGAATTTTGCAGGAAAATTGATGGAGCTAGAAAACATTATTTTGAGTGAGGTAACCCAGACACAGAAAGAAAATTATCACATGTACTCACTCATAGGTGGTTTTTAAACATAAAGCAAAGAAAGCCAACCTACAAACCACAATCCCAGAGAACTTAGACAACAATGAGGACACTAAGAGAGACTTACATAGATCTAATCTACATGGGAAGTAGAAAGTAGAAAAAGACAAGATCTCCTGAGTAAATTGGGAGCATGGGGACCTTGGGGGGAGATTGAAGGGGGAAGAGGAAAGGCAGGGAGGGGAACAGATAAAAATGTAGAGCTCAATAAATATCAATAAAAAAGAGAGACAAGCCATGCCTACTCCCTCCCCCATCCACTGAGGCAGGCAGGTCTTTCTTCCTGCTTGCGGCCTTAGTCTCTTTCTCTTTTCCTGCTCCCTCTCAGGGAGGCAGCTTTGGTCTCTCCTCTTTCTCTCTCTGTCTCTGTCTCTCTCTTTCTCTCCCTCTCTCTTTCTCTCTCTCTCTCTCTCTCTTTCTTTCCCTCTCTCTCCCCTATCTCTCTCTCTCTTTCTCTCCCTCTCTCTCTCTCTCTCTCTCTCTCTGCCTCTCTGTTCTTCTCCTTTTCTCCCTTCCCTTCCATAACCACTAAATATCTAACTTCACTCTGCATGGTGTGCCTACCTGTCTGTCTCTCACCCACCACCGCCACATGGCTCACCACCGGGGACTCCACCCGGGGACCAGCCACTTTCAGAGACCTGCCGCATGGTCTCATGCACTGCATGGTCTCGTGCACCGTCCCTGCCTGGGACTGGCTGCTCTTGGGACCCCCTGCCCACTGCCTGCCACCACCAGGGATCCCGCAGCAATTTTTAATAATCCATTACAACTACAGTTATAGGCACTTCTCAGCTGTCTGACATGGCTGCTGGGAGCTGAACTCAGCTTCTGTCCTAGAGCAAAAAGTACTCTTTTCCACTGGGTCTTTTCCACTGGGTCCGTCTCCAGTCTCCTCAAAAGCTGCTTTTAATTTTAACGTTGTAGCATTTGGATGGCCGGTAGCATTTCCACCCGAAAGGCTTCCTCCTATAGAAGTAGTCAGTGCTGATGGGATACATGTATGTGGATGGATGTAAATCTTTCACAGGAAACGTGTGTAAAGGTGATTATCATACGACTTCCCCCAAGTTAGTGGGGTTCTAGTTGACAAGTAAACTGTTTGCATTCACCCAGGCACGGCGGCGCAGGTCTGTGACCCCAGTTCACAGAGATTAAAGCGGGAGGATCAAGCGTTCACGGTCATAAACACCACGCATCTCTCTTATTTGTGGATGTCAACTCCACAATTTTTAGGTTTATATGTTTATCTTAAAAAGCCAGAAATCTAGAAAGGAGCCATTAGAGAGGGTGCGTGGTAAAGAGGCCTTAAGGCCACAGTAAAATGAAAGTTTAATGAAACCAAAGAGACAGAATGCTGAGGATGTAGGGGTCAAGTGGGGAGAAGAGCAAGGGTTAGCTAAGGGCATACAAAAATGACACACAGTACCCACCTGCAACAGGGGAAGAGGCAAGGTTAATATTCCTCAGGCATGACACTTAAGGGTTAGCGACGTGACTATGTAGTCAAATGCTTGCCCAGAAAGTATAAGTCTTGAACTAAATTTCTAGCACTGAAAACAAACGTCTATGTGCTATGGGACTATAAAGACTTTGACTTTAACGTCTGTGATATCGATGTAAAAATAGCAATTCTTTGACAGCGTCTGATAACCAGCCACTGTTCTATTGAATTCCATCTCTAGTGTGCCTTGTTTTGAGTTCCCCAGAGAATTCCCTTGACCAGGGAAACTGCTACCCTATGCTGGGTATTGCAACCCAGACCTGAAATCCCAATACTTGGAAGGCTGAGGCAGGTGGACGATGTGTTTAAGGTCAGCCCACTACTAGCTCGACCTTGTACTGGGAAAAGCTGAGACCCCTTTCCAGTTGAATCACCTTCCCTTGAGGTTAGACAACTCGTGCAAGCTCCCAGCCAGCAGTCAGGAGCACTATTCTAATTCTCTTTGAAGAGGGGAGGCTGGTAATTCTTTTGTAATTTGGTAATTACCAGAATTTTGGTAATTCTGGTGTAGTGATGGTTTCTAAACCTTGCTTTCACTTTCAAAGAGACCTGTGTTGGTTGTTTGCTTTGGGAGAGGTTATTATCAACCAGTAGCCCCCAGATCCTGCTTGACTAGTATTCTAAATCATGTAGTACCAATGTGAGTTGAATTTATTGCCTGTGCTCCAGTCTATACGCACATCTGCCTTGCAATGACAGGTGACATCACCTCTACATGGGAATATGATCTTCCTAGACATGCTTGTGGCTGAAAGCACAGTGTTGTGGAGAAACGGTACTATCTGCAAGGTGGGGGGTGGGGTCACAAGAGGAGGAATGATGTATTTCTTCCTTAGCTTATCATAATTAGAGATATTTGTGTGAAAATACAATCTCTGTTTCTTAAGTGTTGCTCAGCTCCTGCTGATAGGCTCTCACTCACAGGCAGCGTCCTTTGTGATATAATAGTTAGTTGCTGTGGAGATGATTATCCTGTCATGGAGAAGAGAGACTTATGAATTTAAATGAAGAATGAGCAGCAGGAACAGAGGAAGCCAAGCACTTCATCTAATTTAGTTTTCTCTTGCCTTTTTAATATACGTTACATCATAAATTTGGATGTATCAACTTAAATAATAGTTTCAGGGCTCGTGATAAATAATGTCAAAAGAAATTTTAAAAGAAAAGGCCGGTCAGAATACTGCCATCCCGGGCAGAGACAAGAATCAGTTCAAATCATAAAAGCACTCGACAGTATTAAGCATTTACCACTGAGCTATACTCCAATTTTTAAATAAACAATCTGTTTAGACAGTTCTCTTATCACTGAGCTTTTGATGAGTTGGTGAAGCAGTTTAGGTGTTAGCCATCAAGTTGGAAGCAAAGTTAGTATAGACGACGGACTTTGGGTCTGAAACAGAAGTAGCTTAGATCCCGACTCTACCCTTTCTGAGTTGTTGCCTTGGGCAGGTCAATTGCTACCCTCTGAACTTTAGTTTCATTAATTCTAAAGTTAAGATAAATTTGTAGAGTGTTTTTCAAGACTACCCAGTTGGTGTGGATGCCTATGACTTGGCTTTTTATAGCTATGTTGATGTAACAGATGAAATCCTGTAGGAGGAGGAGGCTTGTTGGTTTCCAGCCGCCTGGCTACCTTAGACCTGAAATAATCACACAGAAACTGTATTAATTAAATCACTGCTTGGCCCATTAGCTCTAACTTCTTATTGGCTAACTCTTACATCTTAGTTTAACCCATTTCAAGTAATCTGTATATTGCCACGTGGCTGTGGCTTACCAGCTAAAGTTTCGGCATGTCTGAGTCTGGCTGTGGCTCCATGGTGTCTCTGCAGCTCTGCCTTCCTCCTCCTCCTATAGAGCAAGCCAGTTCTTTATTCATTAACCAATAAAAGCAACACATAGACAGCAGGATCTCCCACACCAAAATCCCAATGAAAGTGTATTTCTTACTCTCGTAGATCCCAATGTAGATCAGGCAGATTTCCTCCCTTTGGGGGCTAAAGGTTTCTAATCCAAATTTTGATAGTCGGAAGAGGGAGAGATGAGAGAAGCCCACCAGCTTTCTAACTTCCTAGACCCCAAACAGGCACACACTGCTTCCATTTATAGGTCCCTGGCCAGAGCGCACTGCCAGACGATTCCCCCACCCATAAAGGAGGCTCGGGAACGAAGTGCTGTGAGAATTGCTACCCCGAGTTATATTTTCCTGCCCCCATTTGAGGTGCTTATCTGCAAAGAATCATAACTTCCCTCTGCTCCTGGAGTTGGATGAGGAAGTTTGAGTGCATGTGATTATTCCTTGATCCCTGCTGGGGTCAAGTGACAGTCCCTACTGGGGACAGGTGAAGGTTGAGTGCACGTGATCAGTCCGAGTCCCTCCTTGGGTCAGGTGACAGTCCCTTCGCAGCCCCCTCCCCATTTGGTGCCATGGTATAAAAGCTAGCCCCAGCAGAACAATAAAAAAGCTGCTGTTTCACCTCAACCTCGTGCTCTGTGGATTTCATTCAACCTGGACACCCTCCGCCGAGACTCGTGGTTCCAGACCGAGGTTCCCACCGAGATCGGAAAGGTGAGGATTGTGGACCGGGTCATTCTGTTGTCCGGACCAGGATGCATTGGGGATTAAGATATAATTAAGAAATAAGAGATAATTAAGAGATAAGAGATAATTAAGAAATGGGGAATACCCCGGGTAAATCAGAGTTAAAGAGGTTGTTGAAAGGAATAGCTGTAAAAACTAAGACTTTGGATGATTTTCTTAAAACTACATAAACGTGGAGTCCCTGGTTCATCACCAGTGGAGCCCTCAATATTTCTGAGTGGGAACAGGTTCGCGGGGATCTTCAAAAAACTTTGAGAAAGGAGGGGCCTGAAGTCCTGCCAATTGCCACGTTCTCCCTTTGGAGACTGTTCAGGGATGCTTTGCTTACAGAGAAAGTCCGGGTTAAGCAGGCCTTGGAAGCAACAAAAGAGGTGTTATCTGAGATTCAAGGTAATGAGGCAAAGGCATCTCTTTGTTCTGATATGGCCTCTGATAAGGTGGCCAAACTGTTCGTGGGTAAGGTAGAGGAGTGAAAGATTAAAAAGAAAAAGCCTCCAGACAGGGAGGGGCAAATGAGTCATGGGACAGAGTTTCCTCTCAGAATTTAGGGGCTCGTCCCAAGCTCACAATTTTCACCTACTGGCGTTTTTTGGCAAGGGGAACCCATTTATTGGTTACATTTATCCGCTTTCCCTAAGAAGGTAGTGACCCCATATTATGAAATGGTGCTACAGCCTCTATGGAAGGCATATGATTTTAGTTTACAAGTTTTTGGCAGGATCCCAAATAAATTTCTAATCCCTTATCAAAAAGAGGAAATAACAAGGCTACAGAGGGTTCAAGATGGATAGACCTTGTTCATCGCAACCACTGGAGCCAATTTTGATAACCATTATCCTGATTCTCGTTTAATTTCATTTTTTAAGAATCATCCTGTTATCTTTCCAAGAATTATTAAAACTTCCCCCCTTAAGGGAGTGCGCTCAGTGTTTACTGATGGTTCTTCCAAGGGCTATGCAGTGGTGGTCTCTGGTTCAATTAAAGAAAAGCAGCCCTTAGGTCCAATTTCTGCCCAAGCTGCAGAACTCATAGCCTGCCTTATGGCCTTTTCTCTTTTCAAGGATCAACCCTTCAATTTGTATACTGATAGTATATATGTGGCAGGTATTGTTGGGCCATTGGAAACCTCGCCATATATATTACCTACCTCTCAGGTTTTCCACCTTTTGGTTCAGTTGCAAAGTCTTATATGCCAAAGAGTGTTTTCTGCCTTTGTTGGCCACATTCGGGCCCATACTGATCTGCCAGGGCCCTTGGCAGAGGGAAATAAGCTTGCAGATTCCCTCACCCGCCCAATGGCATTGTTCCTTTCTGAGGAACAACAAGCCCATCATCTTCATGAAAAGTATCATTTAAATGCCTCTTCTCTAAAGTTTCACTCTGGCTGTACTCTAGCCACAGCTACTCAAATCACATCCCAATGTCCAGCTTGTGCTCCATTTCATAACGCCCCCTTGAGGCCTCCGTCCTAACCACCTTTGGCAGATGGATGTTACCCATTTGTTTCAAGCTGGCAGACTTAAATTTTTACATGTCTCTGTAGACACTTATTCCAAGGTAATTTAAACAACTTTTTGTAAAATAAAGAAGGGGGAGTATATCACCTCCCCAAATGCCCAGTTATCTACAATTTTATACATTTTAAATTTTTTAACAGTAGATAAACAAGGTCTATCGGCAATGGAGAGACATTGGCAGAAACCTTCCCAATCTCTGGGTTGGGTTAGATGGAAGGATAGTATCACGGGACAGTGGCAATCACCCACACCCATGTTGGCTAGGGTGAGGGGAGCCATTTGCGTTTTCCCTCCAGGAACCAAAAAACCCATCTGGGTGCTGGAGCGGAATGTTCGGCCAGTGGAGCCAGGTCCTACTGGTCCTGACAATATGGATTCAAGTGAAGAACATTGTGGGAGCCCTGAGATGGGCACTGGTGAGGAATCCACCCATACTGATGCCAGTAAGTAAAGTAAGCTCTGTTTTTCCATCCTTTTATTCCACCAATTATACTTTGGGGGTTCCTGCAGCAAATACAGCATTAAAAAGATCTTCATTGGGTAATTTAACGTTTGATATATCTCATGCCCTCTGCTTCTAGAAGATTAGCAATATTTCAGAGATGCCTAGTATCTCTCTTTCTGGACCATGCATGGTCCTTAGTAATTATTCTCTGGGAGACTTTTCTTCTGATTCTTCTGGGCATCCTTGTTTTGGATTGAGAGATATCTTTTACCCAATAAATTTTAAAAGAAATGTTTCTGGACTTCCAACTCCTTCGAGACCAGCTCCCTTATGTTGGAAAACGCCACAATCCTTCAGATTGTACTTACCATTATCTTGGGGAAATTGTGCTCCCAAGGAACCATGAGAATTGGAGGGAGATCAATATTTATGGTGGTTTGGTCACCGACCTACCTCTAAAAACTCCTTGAGAGGGGCCTTTGATTATTCCTATAGCAATCCAAATATGGCAGGAGTTTCACCTACGTTCGCGGGCATGTTTCTCTGTGGCCCTCGTGCATGCACAGATATTAGGCCTTTAGCCCTTCAAAGGGGCTTGGCTTTCAATGCTACAGCCAAATGGAACACATCAGACTTCTTTGAAACATCCCTTCAGATTAACTATGCTGCGGGAATGAATTTCTCTATTGTCAGCCTGGCTTGTGTTCTGCCTCCCTTTATGTTTGTCTCCTTTAAGGGGTAGGTCGGGGAGGATGGTGTCCTTGATTTTTCTTCCAGCTCCTGCTTTTTGAGCAACTGCTGGTCCCCGACGGATGAGTCCGTGCTGATGGTGAGAATTCCTGCTCTGGTTCCCCTGGTGGTAGAAGACCCACATGATGAACGAGAGCTTATCTTGTATCGAGAGAGAAGAGACTTTGGAATCACCGCCGCAGTCATTGCAGCCATCGCCATATCAGCCACAGCTGCCACCGTTGCGGGAATCACCGTGTCCCAGAATGCAGCGACTGCAGAGACTGTTAACACTCTTGCTGCCCGTGTTACCCAGGCCTTAGAGACTCAAAATACCATGGACTCACATATTCAATTAGGGATGTTAAATTTAAATCAGCAAACAGCCTTATTGCAGGAACAGATTAATGTGCTGTGGATGGTGCAACAAGCTTCTTGTTCTCATTTTTATCATTCTGCCTGTGTGACCCTTATGGAAGTGAAAAATATGTCCTTTGAGGTGCAACGCCTTAATGCTTACCTTAGGGGGCCTTGGAATGATTCCTTTGTAAACTTTACCCACTCTTCGGTACATCAGATTATTGCAATTAATGAAACGTGTGTTAAACCTATATCTGCTGAGGGATGGTGGAATGCCATGGCCCAGATTGGTGGTTGGGCACAGCGATGGGGAGGAGCCTTGTCCCTGGGGATCATGGGACTAGTAGGGGTGGCAGTAGATCTTCTCTTAAAACGACTTTTAAACACCTTCACCATGACTGAGCTTGTCCATCGTCAGGTGTTACTCAGTCTGGCCCATGACTCTCCCGGAAGTCATGAGGTATGGCTGCAGATGCTGAAAAAATGAGGGTCTCCAAGGACGGGCAACCTATGGGGAGACCCCCGCCTAAGACAGGGCATCGGGGGCCCAGTGACGGGTAAGGGAAGGTACTTCCCTTGCAGGACCTAAGACAGGACCCCTCATTATAAAATAAAGTTGGGGGAATTGTGGGAATTGCTACCCCGAGTTATATTTCCCTGCCCCCATTTGAGGTGCTTATCTGCAAAGAATCATAATTTCCCTCTGCTCCTGGAGTTGGATGAGGAAGTTTGAGTGCACGTGATTATTCCTTGATCCCTGCTGGGGTCAAGTGACAGTCCCTACTGGGGACAGGTGAAGGTTGAGTGCACGTGATCAGTCTGAGTCCCCCCTTGGGTCAGGTGACAGTCCCTTCGCAGCCCCCTCCCCATTTGGTGCCATGGTATAAAAGCTAGCCCCAGCAGAACAATAAAAAAGCTGCTGTTTCACCTCAACCTCGTGCTCTGTGGATTTCATTCAACCTGGACACCCTCCGCCAAGACTCGTGGTTCCAGACCGTGCAGGCGCAGTAAAGTGCGAATCATGAAGCTGTTGGTGGGCAGTGGAAGTCTTGTTACATCCTCGATTTCTCTTTGTAACACTTGGACGACATAGCGTAGCCCAAGGATTTACGATTTTACCAATGAACCAGTTGGGAAAACAAAGCCTGGTCGAGAGGTTGAAAATGATGAGATTATTTTCATTTTCATCTAAAACTAGTAAGAAGACAGAAGGAAGGATAAGTTTAAAGTTAATTGGGGAAGCAAGGTGGTGCATGCTGGATGCTGGGTTCCTCACTGAAGCATGTCTCAGACCCAGCAGCCTTCCCTCCAAACACAAAGAAGTATAGTGCCCGTCCTTCAAAACTTCTGATGGAGGGCTGGAGAGATGGCTCAGTGGTTAAGAGCATTGCCTGCTCTTCCAAAGGTCCTGAGTTCAATTCCCGGCAACCACATGGTGGCTCACAACCATCTGTAATGGGGTCTGGTGCCCTCTTCTGGTCTGCAGGCATACACAATGACAGAATATTGTATACATAATAAATAAATAAATAAATAAATATTTTAAAAAAAAAACTTCTGATGGGTTTTATAGAGTAAAAGTCAACCCCTGGCCTTGTGTCTAATAAGGCCCACCCAATACAATAGTGCCGTGTCTTCAATCTCTTATTCCTCTCAGAAACCACAGCATTCACTCCCCTGATGTAGTAGGTTGGCTTCACTGTGTTCATCTCTGCCAGAAAATGGGGGGTCTCTGGGAGGACATACACCATACAACATTGTGCTTGTTTTCAATGAAAAACGTTTAAAAACCCCAAAATTTTTATTTCCCCTTTCAGGCAGTTTATTTGACCTTACAGGTGGCAATGTGTCTTTTTGCTAATTATTAGTAAAGCATTAAGGTCCTTTGAGAGGACTCAAAGGCTCCAGCTGGAAATCATGATACAAATCTTGCCTTGGGGCTGGTGAGTGACTAATGAAGTTTGACATCATTCCTGACTTCTCAGGCCCTTCCTGCAGCCCTTTCCTCTTGAAATCTGCTTGGGAAACGTGGTTCAGCCCATTCTTCCTGAAAGCTGAGCTCTGACCCATCTCATTGACGCATGATTCACTTCCTAGTCTTTACAAAAAAGCTGCTTTCCACAGACACCCAAAGCCAGCTTCTACAGCTGGTAACTAAGGACCTTGAGGGATAAAGATATTTTTCTTGAGTCTCCAGGGCTGACTAAGTCAAGGCCGATACTTCTCTTCGTGGTCTAGGCTGATGTAATACATCCATAACCTGAGTGGGGTGTGGTGGTGAACCTGTAATCCCAGCACTCAGGAAGCAGACTTGAAAGAATGGCCACAAGTTCAACGCTACCCTGGTCTACACAGTGAGTACCAGGCCAGCTAGCGCCATATAGTGAGGGCCTGTTTAAAAAATAATACAGGAACAAACAAATAAATGAAATCCCCAAACATCTTCAGCTGGATAGAAAACGAGCAGAATTTATTTCTTGTTTTGAAGGGAGTTCTGCTTGGTGGAAGGATTCAGACTTTCTGTTATCCTTATATGGCAAAAAGTGGGCAAGAAAGCTTTCTGGGGTCCCTTTTACTATGGGCACTGATTCAATTTCTAAGCCTTTAGTCCTTACAATCTAATTGTCTAACAAAGGTACTTCTCAGTGTCCCCTGGGGCTGGGAGAGCAGCCTGTGAATGATGAAAGATGCAGTCATCCAGGTCCTCACAGTATTCAATACTGGAGGCTCAGCGGTAAAATGACAGACCGACAGCACTGCCGGGAACCTCTGAGCCTAGTTTCTAACGCGTCAATTCTGGCTAACTTGTTCTAAAGATTTAATGCAACCCCAATAGGTTGCTTTTGGAGATTACTAAATGAATCCTGAAGTTTCCACATGCAGAAATAAAGTCACAGAAGAGCCATCAGAGCAGTTTGTGGATGGACACTACAAGATTACTATTTTTTTTTCTAGTTTTTCAAGACAGGATTTCTTTTTATAAATTTTATTTTATTTATTGTTTTTAATTGAGCTACACATTTTCCCTCATGCCCCTTCCTTCTTCCCCTCTCCCCATCTACCCTTTCACCTGTCCCCCACACTCCCAATTTATTCAGGAGATCTTGTCTTTTTCTCCTTCCTAGGCAGAGCCATGTATATCTCTCTTAGAGTCTTTGTTTAGACAGGGTTTCTTGGCTGTCCTAGAACTAGCTCTGTAGACCAGGCTGGCCTTGAACCCACAGATATCTGTCTCTCAGGTGGTGGAATTAGAGATGTGCGCTACCACTGCTCAGTCAGGATTACTATTAAGCTGCACTAATCAATGAAAATAAGACAATAGGGCCAGCAAAAAGGTTCAGTGATAAAGGTGCTTGTGACCAAGCATGACAGCCTGAACTTGATCTGCAATACCTCCATGATGGAAGGCAAGAACCAACTCTGGAAAGCTCCACGCGCGCGCGCACACACACACACACACAAATAAATGTAAACTTTATATTAAAAAATAAATTAATACAACAAAATAGGGAATCCAGAAATCAATTTCCATAAATTTTTTAAGCTAATCTTTGACAAGAAATCAAAACCAATACAATGGAACAAAGGTAGCTTTTAAAATAGAATTCTTGTTTGTTTCTTTGTTTGATTTTTACTTTTTGGTTAATCTTTGAAAGAAAGGGAGGGGTGTGTTTCACTTAGTCCATGCTAGCCTCAAACATATTGTGGACGAGAGCCAACCTTGAACTCATGATCCTTCTGACTCAACTGAGATCAAAAGCATGAGCCACCATTCCTGTCTTACATTTTGTCTTATGAGACAGAGTCTTACAATGAAACTATGACCTTGTAACTCACTACATAGCCAGGACTATGAGCTACAAGCAATGAACTACAGGAATGAACTACTAGCAATGGATGACTTAAAGATCATGTCTTCAGCAGATGGAATTAAGAAAACTGGACAGCCACATGCAAAAAATAAATAAATATTGTTGAGTCTCAAGGGTTTGCACAAAGATGGGGAACAGACCATCAAAGTCTAATAAACCAGAAGCAAACTTTATTTTAGGAAAAAAATTTTTTTTTTAAATCTCCATGGCACACAAACAGCTTATCAGCTAGCTGAGACCACAGCCAGGGATGGACTTGTAAGGCTGTAGCAAAGGACGGTTCTGAACTCCCCTTTTATAGCAGGAAGCAACAAGCATTAGTCATTAACAAAGAAATTTTTACAATCTCAAGGTAAAACTCAGATACAAATAGTCTTATTTTACAATTTCCATTTACAGAGTTTTTCAGTTAAGCTAGTGTTTGTATTGAGTCCATTGTTTTTCCCTGGTGCTCCCTGATAGTGTTTACCAAAGCTCTGCACTCCCCTTGATACTGCCAGTTTCGCATCGCAGGGGAGGGTATGGGACAATGCACAACCAGGAGGTTATCTTTGGGCGAATTCTCAGTTTGCAGAGGGTCACTTCATCCCTACAGACAGAGCCATTTGTTGTAAAACTGCCCAGTGCTAATAGTTAATCCTTAAGCTGCTGAGAAAGCTGCTGACAGTCTGCTCTCATTCTCCTAGGCTCACAACTTTATTTCTCTATTTCTGGAATCTACATTTCTATATTCTTATTCCTGGACTCTTCAGTATAGGCACGGATTTTATATCAAAAATGTACACATGCACACAGCAAAACTTTAAAATGGAGCACATATGAATTTGTTCATGTAATCTTAGTGCAAAACCAGCTATGACGACCCTAGAGGATAAAAAAGGAAAAACATGAATGGCTTTGTGTGTGTGGATGGGTTTTTAAATACAGCATAAAAAAATATGAAGGAAGCTGGGTGGTAGTGGCACACACATTTAATCCCAGCACTCAGGAGGCAGAGGCAGGTGGATCTCTGTGAGTTTGAGGTCAGCCTGATCTACAGAGTGAGTTCCAGGAAAGGC
Source organism: Myodes glareolus (assembly GCF_982192425.1). Classification (NCBI taxonomy): domain Eukaryota; kingdom Metazoa; phylum Chordata; class Mammalia; order Rodentia; family Cricetidae; genus Myodes; species Myodes glareolus. The sequence continues at coordinate 72,744,828 of NC_142030.1, forward strand.
TCCAAAGCTACAGAGAACAAAAACAAAAATCACAAAAAGAAAAACCCAAAAATATGAAAGGAGCAGGTGAGCTTCACCAAATTCAAAACTTAGCTCTAAAAGATACTGTCAAAAACTGGAGATAAGGCTTAGTGGTCAAGAGCATGACTGTTCTCGCAGAGGACCTGAGTTCAATTCCCAGCACCCACAAGACAAGCATAAGTTGTATTTACATTGCACATTTACGGAAGTGAAAACGGACATTCACACAAAAACCTGCCCACAAATATTTAGAACAGCTTTATTCCCAATTACCAAAACTTATTGTTTTGTTTCATTGCAGGGTCTCTTTGTGTAGTCCTAGCATCCTTAAACTGCAATGTAGACCAGGCTAGCCTCAAACTCACAAAGATCCTACTGCTTCTGCCTTCCCAGAGTGCTAGGATTAAAGGTATGTGCCACAGGCAACTTCTGAAACAAATAAAAAAATTGAGAATTCCCTTCAAATGATGAAAGGATAAATAAACCACAGCACAACCAGATATTAGAATATCAAACACTAAAATAGATGAGCTGTCAAGTCACAAAAAGATGTAGATACTGGCAAGCTAGCTCAACTCAACAGATAAAATTTGCTTGCCTTGAAAACCTGGAACCCATTTAAAAAAAAAAAAAGCAGGTTGTAGTGGCTCAGCAGGTAAAGTGCTTGCCACACATGTGTGGAGCTCTGATTTAGGATCCCCAGGAACTCTGTAAAGCTGGATGTGTGCTAGAGTGTACATCTGTATCCCCAGAGCTCCTACAGGGAAGTGGGAGGAATCAGAAGTCCCAGAATCTTGTGGTCCAACTGAAAGACCTGGATAAATCCAGGGCCCCACTAGCAGGAAAGAAATAGAGCCAAAAATCTAAGCAGGGAGAGAAGAATCAGAAATCTAGGATTAGCCCGTTCAGTGACTCTGTTTCAGGAACTAGCTGAAGATAAAGTTAGGTTGTTATCTTGAGAATAATCTTGAGAAACAGGGAGTTGCCCCCTTGTGATCATCACTGGTATTTTTGGAATTTTCTATGATGCCCTTCCTACCCCCTTCGGATTACTGGGCTGTGGTTTCTTCCCTTAAAAACCCCTTCTCCCAGTTACTCGGGGTCGAACTCCTCCCCTTCATGGGTTATGAAGACTCAGCCCCAGTGCACTGGCTCCTGTCAATAAACCTCATGTGATTGCAGCAAGGACGGTCTCTCGTGAGTTACTGGGGGGAGGGGGGGTTGTTATCCCAAGATCTGAGTGAGAGTCTCCCCACACCGGGGATCTTTCACAACCAGTCTGCTTTATTCAGCAGAGAATGAGAAGAAACCTTGTCTCAAGCAAGGTGGAAGGTGAGCACCAACAGTCAAAGTTGTCCTCTGACCTACTGTGTGCGGGTCACATGCTATGACACATGCACTCCCCATACTCACACAGGTGTGCACATAGCGTGGGGATTTTTTTTTTAAAGACGTACTCAATGAATAAAGCCTCTCCGGAGTCTACATACCATGTGGTTCTGGAAACGGGAAAGCTGTGGAGACAATGAAAGAACCTGACTTCTGGAAATTCAAGCAGAAGGTGAGATTAATAAACAGCACAGAGGACTTTTAGGACATGAAACTGCTTGGATACCATGAAAGAACTGTGACGGTTTACTTTGAGTGTCAACTCGATGGATCTGGAATGCACTAAGATTCAAGCCTTTGGGTAGGTGTGTTGGTGAGCGTGTTCCCAGGAAGAACTGACAAAGGGAAGGAGATGTTCCCGTAGAACGCTTGATTGACACTTCCTGGAGGGTGGCAGGTGGCACATATATATCAAGACGGTCCAGAAAAAGGCAGCTTGGCTTGCTTGTCGACCTGACTCTCTGCCGCTCTCCTGACTCTCTACCACTCTTCCTGTATCTGCTCCACCAACATCTGAGTCTAATTTCTGCCTTCCGAGATGTACAGAGGACCAAAAGCTCTCCCAGCATCCTCCAGTGCCAGACTGGGGCTCCTGAACTGTGTAGCTACTGGATTCCCCGCCTCTCCAGTGTGCAGGTAGCCACTGTTGGACTACCCAGCATCTATGCTTTAAGCTAACTCCAGTAAATTCCCTTTAATAATATTTATACATCTATCATTCTGTACATCCATATCTATACATCTATAATGTCTATACATCTATGTAACATTCTCTTAGCTCTATTCCTCTAGAGAACCCTTGCCTAAGAAAAGATATCTTACCGTATTTCTGTCAAAGTCCATGTAGCCCACGACATGAAGAGTGAAGCCTAGTCAGCTACAGTTTTTTGTTGCTGATGGGGACGTAGGATCATCAGCTACCCGACCAGGCACTCCGTTCTCTGCTGTAGAAAGTAGTGAGTACTGTGCTTTAGCAGGTGGGACCCATACTGGAAATCAGCATCTTCAACTTGACCTTGCTATGAGCCTAAAACTGTTTTTTTTTAAAAAAAAAAAAATCAAGGTAAGAGCACTGGCTGCCCTTCCAAAGGACACTGGTTCAATTCACAGTACCCACATGCAACTCACAACTGTCTGTTGCTCCAGTTCCAGGGGATCTGACACCCTCACACAGACAAGCATGCAAGCATAACGCACCAATGCACATAAAATAAAATATTGACTATTAAAAAAATCAAGGCATCGTGAGGCATGGTGGCACACTTTTAATTCCAATGTTCAGTAGGTAGAGGCAAGTTTAGCCTGGTTTACATAGAACACTGCAGGCCACCCAGGGTTCGGGGTTACATAGTAAGACTGACTCAAAAAAAGAAAAAAGAAGAAGGAAAGAAAGAAAGAGAGAGAGAAAGAAAGAAAGAAAAAGAAAAAAAGCAAGACAAGACATAAAGCTCAGAGAAAATATTCTAAAGAATTTGTATTAAGATATATAAGAGTCTTAAAAATCACATAAAAATAGAAATACAGACTAGAGAGGTGGCTGAGCAGTTAAGGGTATGCTCTACCCTTGGAAAGAGAACGCAATTCAACTTTTTGAACCCACACTGGGTGGCTTGTGGGGGCCAGCCATGATAAACTAAGTATGAACAGGTCACCCAAAGGAAGTTCTTTATTTCCAATCATTATCACCTGCCAGAGTAGAACTCAGCCCTCAGTAAATTTAATAAGAGGCCTGAGTCTCAGTAGTTTACCCTGAGGCAATACCTGGTTGCAGGACATGACCACCGCCCAAGAACAGACCATTCAAAGGAAATGCCTAACATTCCTACTGGTAGATAGGATCACCTGCCAGCGCACATTCACCAGGACACCCCTAGACAAATGTCAGCCAATCAGGGGTCCTGAACCTCAGAGACCCCTCATCCCCACCTTTACTACTATAAAAACCCAATTCTAACTGAGTTGGGGGCTCTCCGGTTATTCCAATATGTTTGACATGCGGAGAGACTGAGTTTGCAAACTTAATTAAAATAAAGGCTCTTTGCTTTTACGTATGGGACTCGGTCTCCTTGTTGGCTTTAGCGGGGACTTCTCAGATCTGAGCATAACATGGCTCACACCCCCTGTAACTCCAGTCCCAGGGAAATATGATGTCTCTTCCTCTCCAAGTCACTAGCATGCATGTGTACAAAAGAACACAGAGACATACACTTTGTTCGGCTGGAACCTCCAGCTCACTCCTGATTCATCCAGAAATACCCATTCCTCTCTCTGCAAACCCCGCCCTCTCAGAGAGTCTCCAACAAAGAAAAGGCACCAAAAAGTCCAGTTCCGCATTCTTGGTGGCTGCCGCAGCGCCTCCACCGAAGTTGTCAGTAGCTCAAGACCCCGCCTAAAGCAGTCAGCTTTTGACCCTATTTGGAGACAAACTCAACTTATAGAGGTCAAGTCACCAACCCCTCGCGTACAGGGTACAGAAGCTCACAGCTTTACTTCAGTCATGTGACTTCTCTGCCCCTTATCTGAGAGGACTCACCTGGGAGTTGCTTTGCTCAAATAAACCTGTTCTTTTACTTTTTCAGTTCTGGTTGATCTAACATACTGCATCGGGGGAGAAACCTATAATCGCATTTACAGAAAACTAAAACTAAGCTAAAACTAAAACTAAAAATAGTCAAATCTTTAAGACATATGAAGACATGCCAGACGTCATGGTGCACATCTTTAATCCCAGCACGCGGGTGGCAGAGACACAGAGACAGGCGGATCTCTGTGAGTTCTCAAGGCTAGGCCAGTCTGGTCTACAGAGTTCCAGGATGGTCAGGGCTACTCACAGAGAAACCCTGCTTCAAAAAAACAAAACAAAACAAAACAAAACACCAACCAACCAAACAAATGAACAAAAACAAAAGAAAGAAAGAAAGAAGACAATACAGCTGAAAAATAGTCAGAAAAAAAGCTCGAACAGATTTTTTTTGTTTAATTTTTTGAGACAGGGTTTCATTATGTAGCCCTGGCTGTCCTAGAACTCACTTCTTAGACCAGGTTGGTCTCAAACTCAGAGTCTTGCCTGCCTCTGTTAGTCCTGAGTGCTGGCAGCACTACTGTCTAGCTTGCACAAACTTTGTTCTTTTGTTTTTTTTTTTTTTTTTTTTTTTTGAAACAGAGTTTCTCCGTAGTTTTGGAGCCTATCCTGGAACTAGCTCTTCTAGACCAGGCTGGTCTCGAACTCACAGAGATCCGTCTGCCTCTGCCTCCTGAGTGCTGAGATTAAAGGCTGCGCCACCACCGCCCAGCTTGCACAGACATTTTTAAGGCTTTGCTTAGTACTTTCTCATTTTTCATACAATATATTTTAATCACACTCTTTCCCCTCTCCCAAGTCCTCCCAGATTCTCCCTACCTTCTCCTTACCTCCCTCCCCACCCAAATTCATGTTCTTTCTCAAAACAGACAAAACAAAAGCCACCAAGCAATAACAAAGAAGCACACACACACACACACACACACACACACACACACACACACACAGACACGCACGCGCGCAGTCAAACTGTGGAGCCTGCTTTGTGTGGGTCAACTCCTCCCAAGCCTGGCTTGCCCTGAAGTGTAGGTGAAATACCCAATGTCACTCTGTTGAAGAAAACAGATTTTCCCCTGTCCCAGCAGGTGTCAGTTCCCCCACCCTTGGCTCTTTACCGTCTCTCTTACTCCTCTTCCACTCAGATCGTGAGCCCATGAGGGAAGGGTTTAAAACAGACATTCCATTCTGGGCTGAGTGCTCCAAGGTCTCTCATGTCTGCACATTTTGAACAGGCATTTTGGAAAAGATGACAGGCATGTCCAATAAGTGTATGAAAAGTTGTTCAACTTTCTTACTCATCGGGGAGATGTTAATTAATACCATGATGAAATACCCCTTTGTACCCACTGAAAGGGTTACAACTGGAAGTACTAAGAGCAGATGTTAATGAGGGCGTGGTGCAAGTGGAATCCTTACAAGTTGTTGGCATTCTCTAAAATTATGCAACTACATTATAAACCCACCTAACGGCTAGCAATTTCCTTCCTAACCATTTGTCTGGGCTAGTGAGATACCTCAATGGGTTAAAGCACTTATCACCAAGCCTTAGGGCCGAAGATGGCTGTACTATGGCACAGTCTAACCACACTCGTGAATAGCACATTACATACACAATAATAGCAAGTAACATTTTTTAATTAACCCAAAGAAACGAAGATACATATTTACAAAAAGACTTGAGAAGGGATGTCAATGGCAACTTTATTTCTGATCCTCAGAAACTAGTAACAGCGAGTAAAATTCTAGCTGCTAAACAGCCTGTTGCCCTATTGCAGTATTCTCAATAAAGCTATACTTACTAAAATAAATGAAGAATAAATATTAAAAGTTAGAGACAAACTGAAATATCCATCAACAAGATTATGAATTAGAAGTAACTGTGATATATTTATACAAATAAATATTTCATAGTAAAAATGTTAATGCAATACCATGAATCTCTAATCCAATAGCTCTCAACCTTTTTTGTTTTTTTTTTTATTTTATGGGTTTTTTGTTTGTTTGTTTTTGGTTTATTTGTTTGTTTGTTTTGGTTTTTTTTTAAGACAGGGTTTCTCTATAGCTTTGAAGCCTGTCCTGGAACTAGCTCTTGTAGACCAGGCTGGCCTCAAACTCGCAGAGATCCGCCTACCTCTGCCTCCCGAGTGCTGGAATTAAAGGCGTGCACCACGACTGCCTGGCCTTCTCAAGCTTCTTAATGTTAAGACCCCTTTAATACAGTTATTCATGTGGTGATTCCCAATCATAAAATTATTTCATTGCTACTTTGTAACTATAATTTTGCTACTGCCATGAATTGTAATGTAAATATCTGATATGAAACTCCCGTGAAAGGGTTGTTCCACCCCAAAAGGTACTGGGACCCACAGGTTGAGAACCTCTGCTCTAAACTATTAGTTGTAACCAAAGAGTAAACTACAGATAATATTGTACGAGTTCATTGCTGTGGCTCTCTAAATGATTTATCTTGTGGTGGCTGCAACCAGTCGAAAGAAAGGGATCGGAATAGAGGAGAGTGTGCAGGGGTGGGGGGTGGGGTTAGACATTTACCGCTGTGACAGACACCAAAGATGTGACGTAAGGAGAAAAGATTAATTCTGACTCACGCTCTTTAGTGCGTGGTTGGTCGTCAGTGTTGTTTGTGGGCTGTGGTAAAGAAGAGCATCGCGGCAGAGGGGGGCTGCCATGCGGCACAGCTGTTTACCACATAACGGACAGGAAGTAAAAAGAGCTTTGGGCTACAAAGGGCTCAAAGACCAGGTGTGTCTTCTGAGCCACACCCTCTGTGAACTACTCCCTCCAACTTGCCCCTGTTTTCCAGTAATGCCATTGAAGGGACAAAACTAATTCTATTTTGTGCCAGGCCCCACGGTGGCTGTCATCTGAGTGGGAAGTTCCCTAGACTGCAGCCCAGCTGCTCGAGGTTGATAGCAGCAGAGTGGAAAATCCCCTAAACTGGAGCCAATCAGAGAGTCACCCCTTATGCCCATAACAATAGATTTGTGATTTTTTTTTTTTTTAGTTTTGCCTTTATAAACTCTGCCTAAGTACAGTGGGACACCTCCTCTGCCTCTCCCCCGACTGTGTTGGTGTGCAAGATGAGGTTCCTATTGCGATTTGCAGAATTAAACCTTGCCTTTGCATTTCTGTGAGTCTGTGTCTGTGGACTTCTTCTTGAAGTCCCCACAACTGGGGCACTACATTTGGGTAGACTCCTGAGACCCCAAGACCCCAAAGTTTTAAGCCGACTGGAGGGATAAGTTACAGCGCTGTCTCTGTCTTTTATTTGTCTCTGTCTCCTATTTCAACTCTCTGTCTGGATCCTGCCTTAGAGGACGCACTTGCACAGCAGGCCTGTAGGGCCCAGGAGACCTCCTGGGCCCTTGTCTGGGAATTCAGCAGACTTCCGTCAATAATTCTGATCTGGGGGATGAGGCAGCACTCTTAGAGACCTCCCTCCCCATCCATACGCTTTTCGTAATCATTGAGCCCTCTTGATTGGGGACTCGTGTTCTGAGACCATCTGTAGACCACAATCATCTGTTTAGAATCCTCTGTCTAATTGTAGTCTGCGTCTCAGTCCCTGTCTTAATTGTGTGTCTGCCATTTGTTCAGCTGCTGACTGACAGAATGAAGATGGGGAATGTTTTCTCAACCCCCTTAGATTTGATGCTGGCACATGGGTGAAAAGTCAGCGACACCACCCATAAGAACAGTGTAGACATTAAGAAAGGAAAATGGGCAATTTTTTGTTCCTCAGAATGGTCCTCTTTGACCATAGGCTGGCCTCCAGAGGGAACTTCTGACCTAGACACCATACACCACGTGGAGGAGCAGATTTTTCAACCCAGGATGGGGCATCCGGACCAGATCCCTTACATTGTAACTTGAACAAAGTTGATGGACATGTTGCAGGGCCCCCTCCCCTGAATTAAACCCTTTCTCCCTCCTCCCCAGCCCTCTGCCCCTACACAGGTGTTCACGGTGAAGCCAAAGGAAGACCCCCAAGGCACTGTTTCTCCAAGGGAGGACCGAGGAGTCTTTCCCTCCTTCCTACACTCCTCAGCCTGTGTCATGCGCAGTTCTTGTTCCTCCCACAGTGCCTGAACTCAAGCCTGAGGTCAATCAAGGGTCAGCACAGGCTACTCAAAGCCCCCCAAGGGGTGGTAGGGTTGGTACCACAGCTAGAAACCTCGGTCGTCCCCGCTTCTCAGGCCAGCAGGGCAGACAGATGAGGACAGAAATCAGCCTTTTCACTATTGGTCCTTCGCGACCAGCGATCTATACAATTGGCATACCCAGAATGCTCCTTTTTCTTAAAAAAAAAAAAAAAAAAAAAAACCAGGATCGTATTAACCTGTTGGAAACTGTCCTCTTCACCCACCAGCCCATCTGGGATGGTTGCATCCAACTGTTGAAAATTGTGTTCACCCCTAAAGAGCAGAATCGGATCCTTGAGGCGGCCAGGAAATTGGTTCGGGAGCTGACAGGAGCTCCTATAACAGATCCCGCTCCCATTAATGCCTCTTTCCCTGCCACCAGACCTGAATGGGATTACAACACAGCACAAGGTAAGGAGAGGCTCCAGGTATATCACAGGCTCTATTGGCAGGTCTCAAGGTGCCTGCATGCAAGCCAAATAATATGGCCAAAGTTCATGACGTAAGACGGGGGCAGAAGAAAGTCCAGCAACATACCTGGAGCCTGAAGCCTTCCAGCAATACACTCCATATGACCTGCAGACAGAGGAATCCACCCAAACGGTGATGTTTGCTTATATAAATCAGGCTGCTCTCGGCATTAGAAAAAAAATTACAATCTTTAGAAAGGGTAGGAGAAAAAAATATCAGAGAATTAGTGGCAGCAAAGGAAAGGGCTTACAATAAAAGGGAGATGGAGAAACAGAAAGAAGAAAGAAGGGAGAGGGAGAGGTTACAAGAGAGAGAAAAATGAGATAGAAAGCAGGAAAGGAGCTTGGAACAGCAACAAGCGCAACATAGACAAGATCTGAAAGAAGTCCTGATGGCGCCAGGCACCAGACCACCCAAATGATCTCAAGATGCTGAAAGGAGACTGCGACCCAAACCCAAGGTAGGCAGGAACCTATGTGCCTACTGTAAGGAAGAAGGGCATTGGGTTAAAGACTGCCCTAAAAAGGGGGCTCACCTGGCCCGGGTGCTTCCGGCGGCCTGGGCAGAAGACAGCAACTAGGGGAGACAGGACTCAGAACCCCTCCCTGAGCTTAGGGTAACCCTAAAGGTGGAGAGGAAACTTATTGATTTTATGGTAGATACTGGAGCAGAAAACTCAGTCTTATTAAAACCAAGGGGGCCTATGTCCACCAAAATTACCTGGGTCTAAGAGGCCACAGGGACCAAATCTTACTCATGGACCACCCGAATAACAGTGGACTTGGGAAGGGAACAGTTAATCCATTCATTCCTGAATGCCCCTACCCTCTGCTGTGCAGAGACATCTTATCCAAAATGAAAGCCCAAATTCATTTCTCTGTCCATCGGAATGAAGAGCCCGTCAGGGTCTTGGTCACTGGTGACTTGGCTGAGGAATACTCTACCAAGAACCAACAACACCAGAACCTGATACAGAGAACTGGCTCCAACGGTTCCCTCTGGCTTGAGCACAGACAGGAGGCACGGGACTGACCCTTCATAGGGCCCCAGTCTACACTGAGATCAAAACAGGAGCGGATCCCAATAAAGTCCGCCAATATCCCGTGTCACTGGAGGCAAAGAGAGGCATCACCCTCCACACACAGAGATTATTGAGGCTTGGGGTCCTAAAACCTATCCAGTCTACCTGGAACACGCTCCTGTTGCCAGTTTAAAAGCTTCACACTAATGACTACTGCTCAGTTCAGGACTTGAGGGAAGTCAGCAAAAGAGTAATGGGCATACACCCTACTGTCCCTAACCCTTATACACTGTTGAGTACCTTGCCTTCTGATCAGCAATGGTACATTGTACTGGATCTCAAAGATGCATTCTTCAGCCTGCCATTAACCCCTAAGAGCCAGGCCTCCTTCACCTTCAAAAGGCACGACTCAGAGATTGGAATCAGCAGGCAGCTGACTTGGACCCGCCTGCCTCAAGGCTTCAAAAACTCTCCCACCATCTTTGATGAGGCACTGCATGAAGACCCGGGGGAATATCGACTCCAAAGCCCAGAGGTGAGCATATTACAATATGCGGATGGCCTGTTGCTTGCTGCAGAGGATGGAGAAAGTTGCATGAGGAACTGAGCATCTGTCGCACATCCTTGGAGAACTAGGCTACTGAGCAGCAGCGAAGGCTCAGATCTGTCAACAGCAGGTAACCTGTTTGGGATATGGTCTTAAGGAAGGGCAGAGATGGTTGTCTGAGGCCTGTAAAGAGACTGTGCTAAAGATCCCAAACCCCAAGTTGGCCAAGCAAGTTAGAGAATTTCTGAGATTCTGTCACCTATGGATCACTGGGTTTGTTGAGATTGCCAAACCCTTATATGAGGCCACTACAGGAGGTCAGAACTTTAGCTGGACAGAGGACAGACAAAGGACATTCGAAGCTCTAAAACGCAAGCTCCTGGAAGCCCCAGCCTTGGACTGCCGGATGTGAGTAAACCCTTTCTCCTATTTGCAGACGAGAGCAGGGGATAGCAAAGGGAGTGCTCACCCAAACTATGGGGTCTTGGAGGCGACCAGTAGCCTCAAAAAACAAAAAAACAAAAAAAACTAGACCCAGTAGCATCTGGGTGGCCCCCATGCCTCGGTATCATAGCTGCAGTGGTCCTATTGGTAATAGACGCAGACAAACTGACGCTGGGCCAAAATTTGATTATTGTGTTCCTCCATGCATAGGAAGGAGTGCTGAAGCAACACCCAGATAGGTGGCTGAATGATGCCCAAATGACCCACTACCAGGCACTACTGCTTAACCCCACCAGAATAACCTTCCATGTTCCAACTATCTTAAATCCAGCCTCCCTAATGTCGGATCCGGACTTAAAGGCCATACTATATAATTGTTCTGGGATACTGGTTCAGGCCCACAGCATCAGACCCAACCTGAAGGACGTTCCTATCCCAGATGCGGAGGTCACCTGATTCACAGATGGCAGCAGTTATATGTGGAATGGATGAAGGTATGCGGGGGCCACAGTGACAATGACTACAGAGGCAATATGGGCTGAGTCCCTACCACAGGGGACCTCGGCACAAAAGGCAGAGTAGATAGCCCTTACAAAGGCCTTACAGATGGGAAAAGGCAAAAATCTAAACATCTACACAGACAGCAGGTATGCCTTTGCCCCAGCCCACATCCACGGGGTTATCTACCAGGAGAGGGGGGTTGCTAACAGCAGAAGGAAAAACTATTAAAAACAAACAGGAGATTCTGGATCTCCTACAAGCATTGTGGGGACTCACAAAGTTGGCAATAACACACTGTCCCAACACCAAAAAAACGCTCTGGAACAATAGAACTGGGAAAAAAAACCTGGTAGATAAAACATCAAAAGAGGTGGCTTCAGCCCCCAGGGCTAGGGTGACTTTAACTGACCCAGGAGCCAGGGACCTGTCACAAAGCCCCAAGTCCACACTGAAGAACTAGCCTGGATACATACTCTCCCCGTGGTCCAGCAAATAGAGGTGGAAAATTGCCTATGGGCGAGTCATCCTGCCCTAAAGACTGGGATACCAGATACTTAAAAAAATACACCACTCCTCACACATGGGGACACGTAGAGTGAAGGACCTGTTGTGAAGGACTCATGTCAAAATTCAAGATGGTAACCAGACTGTTGAACAGATAGCCACACAATGCCAGGCATGCCGACTGACAAATGCAGTGAGCACCCCCTTCAACCCAGAGGCCATCAGTGGAGAAAGATTCAGCATGTCTGACCTGGCAGCTCCATGGCGGCTCTCTCTGACTCTGCTTTCTTCCTCTCAGAATTTAGTTTTGTCTTCTCCACCTACCTAACTTCTGCTCTATTAGGCCAAGCAGTTTCTTTATTGATTAATCAATGAAAGCAACACATAAATAGAAGGACCTCCTACACCACACATGGCTGTGTCTTACTGACTAAAGTTCTGGCATCTCGTCTCCAGTGGGGCTACATGGTGTCTCTCTAACTCCGCCCTTCTTTCTCCCAGCTTTCAGTTTAGTTTTCCCTGCCTACCTAAGTTCTTCCCTATCAACAGGCCAAGGCAGTTTCTGTATTCATTAACCAATTAAAGCAACACATAGACAGAAGGACCTCCCACATCATTTTTCCTTTTCTGGTTAAATAAAAAGGAAGGCTTTAACCTTAACATAGTAAAATTACATATAACAAAACAGGTATCAAACAGTTATAATATTTATATCTACTTTAGCTTTTATCATAACTAAGGAAAACTATAACTATCACTATAAATTCTTCAACTCTATCAAAGACTCCAGAAGGATATAATATTACCTAAGTAAACAGGAAGTACATTGTAGTCAACTTCCAAAACTCCAGAGATGACAAAAACATCTCACTGCCTAGACAGTCACCCAAAGTTCTTCTGTACCATTGGGGCATCCGTCTTCAGGCAACAAGCCTATAGTATCTGGCAGACTTTTCCATAAAGAAGGAAATTTCAGTCACTTTCTTTTGTGTCCTGCAGAATGTCTCACAGACTCTTTCATGAAGCAGGAACCCCGAAGGACTGTCTCATCTTGAGGTAAGTTCAGCAGTCATTTCTCTGTGGGTCCTGCACGTCCAGTTCATCACCCCCCCCCCACCAATTATGATGTTTTACCTTATCTCAGGGTCACAGTAATCGGGCCAAGTAACCGTGCTCTGAAAATTTTCAAACTATGATCCGAAGTAAATCTACCCTCCAGTTCTGGCTAGTTTTATGTCAGCATGACCCAAGCTAGAGTCACCAGAGGAGAGAGCCGCAATTGAGAAAATACCTGTACATGATTTGGCTGCAGGCAAGCCTGTAGAGCATTGTCTTAATTAGAAATTGATTGGGGGGGGGCCCAGCACTGTGGGTGGTGTTATACTGTGGGCTAGTGGTCCTGGGTTCTAAAAGAACGCAGACTGAGCAAGCCATGAGAAGCGAGCCAATAAGCAGCACCCCTCCCTGGCCTCTGCATCAGCCCCTGCTTCCAGGTTCCCACCCTGCTCTGCTTGAGTTCCTAACCTCACGGCTTTTGATGATGAACTGTTATATGGAACTGTGAGTGAAATAAAATCCTTTCTACCCAAACTGCTGTTGGTCATGGTGTTTCATCACAGTGGGATAAACCTAAAACACCTCCCTACATTGTTTTCTCAGCTTTTATGTCTCAGCAATGAAAAGTCACCACAGGAGCTCTCTAGGCATAATGAAAGTAGCCTGTTTTTTGTTTTTTTTTTTAGCATGTATTCATGACATTTTCACACATGTATAAAATGCACTTTGATTATATCTATCCTTGTCACCCTTTCTTAACCCCTTCATTTTTTTAGGATCTCCCCACTCTCCAAGTAGACTATCTCCTACTTTCCTGTGTTTTTTGTTTTGTTTTGCTTTTTCAATCAAGATTCCTTTTATAGGAATTCTATATAAGGGGTCTATATCCTTATAGGAGAGAAAATGTATTTGTCTTTCTGAATCTGGCTTGTTTTGTGGAATGTGATGATATCCAGTTTTATGCATTTCCCTGCAGAGACATAATTTCATTCTTTATGGCTGAATAATATCCCATTGTACAAATATGCCACATTTTCTTTTCTTTTTTCTTTTTTTTTATAAATATTTATTTATTATGTATACAATATTCTTTCTGTCTATATGTCTGCAGGCCAGAAGAGGGTGCCCAACCTCATTACAGATGGTTGTGAGCCACCATGTGGTTGCCAGGAATTGAACTCAGGGCCTTTGGAAGAGCAGGCAATGCTCTTAACCACCGAGCCATCTCTCCAGCCCTCTTTTTTTCATTTTCAAGACAGGGTTACTCTGTGTTGCCCTGGCTATCCTGGAACTCACTTTGTAGAGCAGGTTGGCCTTGAACTCACAAGAGATCCTGCCTCTGACTCCTAAGTGCTGGGAGGAACTACACCCAGTGGAAGAATGAATCTTAATTGAGAAAATACTTCCATAGGATTGTCCTGCAGGAAAGTCTGTAGTTTATTGTCTTAATTAATGATTGATGTAGAAGGCCCTGCCTTCTGTGAGCTGTGCCATTCTTATACAGATGACTGTGGAGTGTATAAGAAAGCAGGTTGAGCAAACTATAAGGAACAAATCAGTAGGCATTCCTCCAAGGCTTCAGAATCAGTTTCTGTCTTCGGGTTCCGTCTTTGATTTCCCTGGACGATGGACTATAAGTGTAAGGTGGAATAAACCCTTTCCTCCCCAAGTTGATTTTGGTCATAGTGTTTCATCACAGCGATAGAAACTCTTACTAAAATGATTGTTATTGTTTTGCTTTGCATGTTTGTTTTGAGGCAGAATCTCACTCTGTAGCCAAGTTGGCCTAGAACTGAACAACCCAGGCTGACCTCAAAGTTCTAGAAACTTCTACCTTAGCCACCCAAGCATTGGTGTTGGGAGAGGGGGCCGCTTGTTTGTCCCACTGCCCAGTTCCCAGCTGCCCGGCTAGTTTAGCCCCGAAATAATCACACAGGAACTGTATTAATTAAATCACTGCTTGGTCCATTAGCTCTAGCTTCTTATTGGCTAACTCTTACATCTTAATTTAACACATTTTTATTAATCTGTATATCACCATGAGGTCATGGCTTATCAGCAAAGTTTCAGCACGTCTATCTCTGGCAGTGGATTCATGGTGTCCCCCTGACTCTGCCTTCTTCCTCCCAGCATTCCATCCAATTTTCCCTGCCTACCTAAGTTCTGCCCTATCAACAGGCCACTGCAGTTTCTTTATTCATTAGTGGTAATCATAACACACAGAGTGGAATCCCACATCACATTGGTATTGGAGACATGAGCTCCCATACCTAGCTTTAAAACATACAACATTAATACTTAATCATTTTCCCATTGATTGGCACCCAGGCTGATGTCATACTTGGTTATCATGGCTAGCATTGTAGTAAACAGTGGCGTGTAGATATTTGTATTGTATGCTAACTTTTATTCCTTTGAGTATGACATAGCAGGGGCCTATGGTAACTCTATTGCTTTTTGGAGAGATTGCCAACAGCATATAAGTGCTCCTTCTCCCACAAATCCTTGCTAACATATGCTATTTGTTTTCATAATGATTGCATTCTGACTGGAATAAAATGAAATCTCAGTGTAGTTTTTTAAATTGATTAGTTAATAGTGTTGGGCTTCAATACAGGACTTTGTGCATGCCAAGCAGACATTTTATCACTGTACTATATGCCCAAAATTCTCAGTGTAGCTTCGATTTGCATTGCCTTTATGGCTATGGATGTTGAACATTTTTCAGCATTTATTGGCTAGGGAATTTCCTATGAATTGATTAAGGAATTAGTTACATTGTGTGTAAAGTTGTTAAAAACCATCTAATTGTATTCACAATCACTGTTCATTTGACTATGTATAAAAATTTCCACTACATCGTTAGTTAGGAGTTCTATTGCTGTGAAGAGACACCATAACCACAGCAACTCTTATAAAGGAAAGCATTTAATTGGGGCTGGTTTATGGGCTCAAAGACTTAGTCCATTATTGTCATGGGAGGTGGCGGCACACGCCTTAAATCCCATCATTTGGAAGGCAGAGGCAGGTGGATCTCTGTGAGTCTGAGGCCAGCCTGGTCTACAGATCTTAATATTATTCTTAAACTAAAGTATTTATTATGAGAAGTGTTTTCCCAACAATGATTTTAAAAGGTTTTGGGGTTAATACTTACATGATAGCATGTACCCATGATCTGAGTGCTTAGGAGTGGAAGCAAGAAACATTAGGAGTTCAAAGATATCCCGAGCTACATAGTGAGTTCAAGACCTGCGTGGAATATAAAAAACTCTGTCTCAGAACAACAAAAATTTAAGAACTGTCGAGATGGCTCAGTAAGTAATGATATATGCCACCCAACCTGACGATATGAGTTTAATCGCCAGGACCCACATGAGAGAAGGAAAGAACAGACTCCAGAAAGTTGTCCTCTGACCACTCCCTCTTCCCTACCCCTACACGGGGGGGGGGGGGGGGGGGATAATAATAATAATAAATATCATTATTAAGTTTTTGAAAATAAAAAATATAACTGTAATTGTAAATGACTATAATTCATATGGAACTCATGTGGAAAAATTATTCTTAGCTGTACATCATTATTCTTAGCTGTACATCATTAAACTAATATTATTTTCAATATTTAGATGTGATTTGTTGTTTTCTTGGGTTTCGCTTTGTGTTGTTTGTTTGAGACAGACTCAGACTCACTCTGTGTCAGTGGATGATCTTGAAAACCCTTGCTTCTATCTCTCCAGGGCAGAGATTGTGGTTCTAGTGTGCTTCTCTATTGCTGTAAGAATCTGACCTAAAGCAACTTGCAGGGAGGGGAAGGTTTGTTTGACATATTGGTTATAATCCACAATTGAGGGAAGCTGTGGTTATATGGCCCCTTTAGACTCAGGGGTTTGAATGCTTGGACAATAGGAAGTGGTCCTATTAGGAAGTGTGGCTTTGTTGGAGTAGGTATGGCCCGTCACTGTGGATGCAGGCTTTGATGTCTCATATGCTCAAGCTATACCCAGCGGGGTGCAGTCTCCTTCTGCTGCCTGTGGATTAAAATGTAGAACTTGCTGGAGAGATGGCTCAGCAGTTAAGAGTACTATTTGCTCTTCCAGAGGACCTGGATTCAGTTCCCAGCACCCACATGGCAGCTCACAAAAATGAAAGAGAGAGAGAGAGAGAGAGAGAGAGAGAGAGAGAGGAGAGAGATACTCCCAGCTCTTTCCCCTGCACCACGTGTGCCTGCATGTTGCCTTATCCCACCATGATGATAACGGACTAAACCTCTGAACTATAAGACAGCCCCCATTACATGTTTTCCTTTATAAGAGTTGTCATGGTCATGGTGTCTCTTCACAGCAATAGAGACCCAAATTATGGCAAATGCTAAGGCATGAACTCAAAGTAGACACCAAGAGGCAGGAACTGAAACAGAAATCACAGAAGGAAGTTGATTACAGGCTTGTTCTTCATAGCTGGCTCAGTCTGCTTTATTTCTATACAATTTAAGACCACCTGAGCAAGGGTGGCACCCCATACCCCCATACGGTAAGCTGGGCCCTCTGGTGTCAGTTATCAGTTAATCCCCTACTCCCCCACCCCACACCACAGACTGCCCACAGGCCAATCTACTGCAGTCAAATGCTCACTTGAGGTCTCCTCTTCCCAGAGGACTCTAGTTTGGGTCAGACTGACAAAAGCTAATCAGCGTGGTTTGCACCACCACACTTGGCTTTAGGTAGCGAGGATGAACTCTGAGCTCTGTGCGTGTTAAGCAAGCAGTCTACCAATTGAGCTATAGTCTCAACCCTGAAAGAATAAATTTAAAGTTTCATTTAAAAGAAAGCAGATGGCAGGCAAAATGTGTTGCTGAATTCTATGTGATATCCGAGTTCCAGATGAGACAGAGCAAATGGGAATTGTGCAAATGTTAATATTTACATATCGGAGCTGGGTTTCCGGGAATACTTTACTTCAGCTTAAGTAAAAGTTACTCGGAAAATTTTGAGTCTTTCTGTAGATGAAAATAATTGCATTTCAAAAGCCAGAAAATTTCCTAAACTTAGAGATTAAGAATTGGAGTTCTGGTTAATTTGAAAAGATGTTTGGGAAACTTTCACTCTGATGAAAACTAGCTTTAGAGGAACTTGTGCAGCCCCCCAGTGAGGATTCTGCTCTTTCAAGTGGAGGGCGCTTCCTTGTGCCCTGGGAACCACAGATAGACTCCTTCTTCAAGACACATCTGCTTTAAGGGACTGCCATAGGTGATAAATCAATACATAGCACCTAGTAAAATCGGAAGAGTATATGGCTGTAGAATTTATTTTCTATTCTCAGTCTCTGCAAATAAGAAGTCTTCTTTGTTTGCATTAATATTGCAGCAATACATAGTTCACAAGGCTTGGGGGTATCTGCTGATCTTGCAGAATACCAGAGTTCAGTTTCCTGCACCCAGGTCAGGTAGCTCACAACTACCTATCACTCCAGCCCCGGGTGACATGACACTCTCTTCTGGTCTCTGCAAATACTTATTTATATACAGTCCCTACACACATACAGGAGCATCCACCTACGTATAAATAAAAACAAATCTTCAGAAACAAACAGTCTGGAACACAGAATTGACTTTACACTTCTGGTTGCTGGTTGTGTGGTGTTGGGGATTAAACACGCCGTCTTGGGGTTGCTGGGCAAGTCCTCTGCCGCTGAGCTATGTTCCAGACTTCGAAGAAAGCAGCCTAGAAGGGCGAACCCATGACTCGGGCCAGTAGAGGAGTTTGAAAGGGCCAGTCTCTGCTATCGTGTCCATATATTGAACATTTCATAGGGTTGGACTTCTTGTGAAGCTATCATTTTTTATTTGAGCATGTTGAGTAATTGAAGTTACCACAACACAACGGTATGCTCACCTTTTGGCTTATTTGGTTTTTTTTCCCCTTCTTTCATTTAAATACAGATGTATTATTCAAGAAACCCGCTACCAGTGCTGGGAAGCCCGTTCAAACACAGTGATAAAGGGTGCGGATTTTCCCGCCTCGTCATTGGGCGGTCATTCAGAAGAGCGTTGAAAGTTGTCCAGTTCACAGGATGGAGATAAGGGCATAAGGGTGGTAGTTTCCTCCTCAGAGGGTTGTTCAAAGGGTAAGTGGAGTGGCGCTCACCGCACACTTTGCACAGGACTGGACGCACACACTTTATAAGGCTGGTGTGGCTTTACCTACCGCTCCTTTGGTTTCCAGGATCAAAGCTAATGGCTTGTGCCTGGAGCTCTGTGAGAGTCGCTGTCCCATAGTGTATGTTCAGTGATGATCCCGGGAGGGTTATTCAGCTGCCTTCACTCATCTTCACCACGTTTGGTCTGGGGCTGGGTCCCCAGTGACATGCTGAGCTTTCTGAGGACAGCAGCTATGTTCTACCTTAAATATTTTTTTGAGGTACTGAGTTTTGCTATTCACAGACCAAGTTTTTTTTTAAAATCATATATGTATTTATTTAGTGTGCGTACATGGGCATATTTGTGTAGGTCAGAGGACAACTTGAGAGATTGGTTCTCTCCTTCCACCATATGAATCCTGGGGTTTAAACTCAGTTTGAGGCTTGGCAGAAAGTATCTTCACCCACTGACCCATCTCCCAAGCCTGTTTCTAGACTCTTTTATTTGTGTGTGTGTGTGTGTGTGTGTGTGTTCACATATCATCATATGGGTACCTGCAGAGTCCAGAAGAGGGCATTGGATCCCTGAAGTTGGAGTTACAGCAGTTGTAAGCCACCGACTTGGGGGCTGGAAACCAAACTTGGGTCCCTGGGAGAGCTGCAGGGGCCCTTCACCTCTAAGCTATCTTTCCAGCCCCACGTTTGTAGATTCTTGGTAAGTGAATGATGTATAATTGAAATTGCATTCAGACACACTTACAATGACATTTTACAGCTGAGTTCTTTTGTTTTCTTTTGTGTTTGTTTTTAGACAGAATTTTGCATAACCCATATTGTTCTTGAACTTACTGTGCTGCCAAGGCTGCCCCGAAGCTAAACTTCCGATTCTACAGCTCGTACATCCCAGCTGCTGCCATTACAGTCCTGTGCCACCATGCCTGGGTACATTTGACTTACCTTGTGGTTTTAAGTAATTAGAAAAAAGTAATTTCCTTTATGTTAATCTAGTAAAACAACATAGGACAAGTACAGATAAAAGGATATGTATTGTGCCTTCATTTCAAAAGGATATCCAGTTTTGCCTTGTGGCGAGCTGTGGTTTGCTTTGTTTGAGACAACAATGTTGTGGTCTTGGCTTACCTCCAACCTCTGGGCCCAAGTAGTCCTTAGCCTTTCTTAACTTTCCAAGTAGCTGGATAATATCTGTTATACCTGGCTGGTTTAGGCCTTTTCTTAGGTTATGTGTTGAGGGTCTTGTTTCCCACACTGACCTTGAACTCTCTATGAAGCCAAAAGTCTGCCTGCCTTTGTCTCCAAAGCGCTGGTATTAAAGATGCGCCACCATGGTTCGCTAGGCTTTCACTTTCTGTGTGATGGGGTTACAGGTATGCCCTGTCACATTCAGTTTCGTGAGTTGCTGGAGGTCAAACCTGTGGCCTCTTGCACATTAGGCAAGCACAGTATCATCCGATCTACATCCTCAGCCCCACGGTTAGGCACTGTGACATTGGATACCTACTAGATATGTACAGATGGGCATATCAGTCATTGGAGATAAATTAAGAAAGATCTGTGGCTGGGTGGTGGTGGTGCACACCTTTAATCCTAGCACTCAGGAAACAGAGGCAGGAGGCTTCCTGTGAGTTTGAAGACAGCCTGGTCTACAGAGTGAGTTCCAGGACAGTCAAGGCTACACTGAGAAACCCTGTCTCAGGGGGAGGGGGAGAAAGAAAAAGGGAGAGGGAAGGAAGAAAGAAAGATCTGTAAGTATAAAACTTATGAATTTGAAGAGAATTGAGGTATGGCTGTGTTGTGGATGGTGCAACAAGCTTCTTGTTCTCATTTCTATCATTCTGCCTGTGTGACCCTTATGAAAGTGAAAAATGTGTCCTTTGAGGTGCAACGCCTTAATGCTTACCTTAGAGGGCCTTGGAATGATTCCTTTGTAAACTTTACCCACTCTTTGGTACATGAGATTATTGCAGTTAATGAAACCCATGTTAACCCTATATCTGCTGAGGGATGGTGGAATGCCATAGCCCAGATTGGTGGTTGGGCACAGCGATGGGGAGGTGCCTTGTCCCTGGGGATCTTGGGACTAATAGGGGTAGCAGTAGGTCTGCTCCTCTTAAAACGTCTTCTAAACACCTTCACAAAGACTGAGCTTGTCCACCGTCAGGTGTTACTCAGTCTGGCCCATGACTCTTCCGGTAGTCATGAGGTATGGCTGCAGATGCTGAAAAAATGAGGGTCTCCAAGGACGGGCAACCTGTGGGGTGACCCTCCCGCCTAAGACAGGGTATCGGGGGCCCAGTGACGGGTAAGGGAAGGTACTTCCCTTGCAGGACCTAAGACAGGACCCCTCATTATAAAATAAAGTTGGGGGAATTGTGGGAATTGCTACCCCGAGTTATATCTCCCTGCCCCCATTTGAGGTGCTTATCTGCAAAGAATCTTAACTTCCCTCTGCTCCTGGAGTTGGATGAGGAAGTTTGAGTGCACGTGATTATTCCTTGATCCCTGCTGGGGTCAGGTGACAGTCCCTACTGGGGACAGGTGAAGGTGGAGTGCATGTGATCAGTCCTTGACCCCTACTGGGGTCAGGTAAGAGTTCCTCCTTGGGTCAGGTGACAGTCCCTTCGCAGCCCCTTCCCCATTTGGTGCCATGGTATAAAAGCTAGCCCCAGCAGTACAATAAAGGAGCTACTGTTTCACCTCAACCTCGTGCTCTGTGGATTTCATTCAACCTGGACACCCTCCGCCGAGACTCGTGGTTCCAGACCGTGCTGGCGCGGTAATAATCACGTGCACTCAAACTTCCTCATCCAACTCCAGGAGCAGAGGGAAGTTAAGATTCTTTGCAGATAAGCACCTCAAATGGGGGCAGGGAGATATAACTCGGGGTAGCAATTCCCACAATTCCCCCAACTTTATTTTATAATGAGGGGTCCTGTCTTAGGTCCTGCAAGGGAAGTACCTTCCCTTACCCGTCACTGGGCCCCCGATACCCTGTCTTAGGCGGGAGGGTCACCCCACAGGTTGCCCGTCCTTGGAGACCCTCATTTTTTCAGCATCTGCAGCCATACCTCATGACTACCGGAAGAGTCATGGGCCAGACTGAGTAACACCTGACGGTGGACAAGCTCAGTCTTTGTGAAGGTGTTTAGAAGACGTTTTAAGAGGAGCAGACCTACTGCTACCCCTATTAGTCCCAAGATCCCCAGGGACAAGGCACCTCCCCATCGCTGTGCCCAACCACCAATCTGGGCTATGGCATTCCACCATCCCTCAGCAGATATAGGGTTAACATGGGTTTCATTAACTGCAATAATCTCATGTACCAAAGAGTGGGTAAAGTTTACAAAGGAATCATTCCAAGGCCCTCTAAGGTAAGCATTAAGGCGTTGCACCTCAAAGGACACATTTTTCACTTTCATAAGGGTCACACAGGCAGAATGATAGAAATGAGAACAAGAAGCTTGTTGCACCATCCACAACACATTAATCTGTTCCTGCAATAAGGCTGTTTGCTGATTTAAATTTAGCATCCCTAATTGAATATGTGAGTCCATGGTATTTTGAGTCTCTAAGGCCTGGGTAACACGGGCAGCAAGAGTGTTAACAGTCTCTGCAGTCGCTGCATTCTGGGACACGGTGATTCCCGCAACGGTGGCAGCTGTGGCTGATATGGCGATGGCTGCGATGACTGCGGCGGTGATTCCGAAGTCTCTTCTCTCTCGATACAAGATAAGCTCTCGTCCATCATGTGGGTCTTCTACCACCAGGGGAACCAGAGCAGGAATTCTCACCATCAGCACGGACTCATCAGTCGGGGACCAGCAGTTGCTCAAAAAGCAGGAGCTGGAAGAACAATCAAGGACACCATCCTCCCCGACCGACCCATTAAAGGAGACAAACATAAAGGGAGGCAGAACACAAGCCAGACTGACAATAGAGAAATTCATTCCCGCTGCATAGTTAATCTGGAGGGATGTTTCAAAGATGTCTGATGTGTTCCATCTGGCTGTAGCATTGAAAGCCAAGCCCCTTTGAAGGGCTAAAGGCCTAATATCTGTGCATGCACGAGGGCCACAGAGAAACATGCCTGCGAACGTAGGTGAAACTCCTGGCATATTTGGATTTCTATAAGAGTAATCAAAGGCCCCTCTCAAGGAGTTTTTAGAGGTAGGTTGGTGACCAAACCACCATAAATATTGATCTCCCTCCAATTTCCATGGTTCCTTGGGAGCACAATTTCCCCAAGATAATGGTAAGTACAATCTGAAGGATTGTGGCGTCTTCCAACATAAGGGAGCTGGTCTCGGAGGAGTTGGAAGTCCAGAAACATTTCTTTTAAAATTTATTGGGTAAAAGATATCTCTCAATCCAAAACAAGGATGCCCAGAAGAATCAGAAGAAAAGTCTCCCAGAGAATAATTACTAAGGACCACACATGGTCCAGAAAGAGAGATACTAGGCATCTCTGAAATATTGCTAATCTTCCGGAAGCAGAGGGCATGAGATATATCAAACGTTAAATTACCCAATGAAGATCTTTCTAATGCTGTATTTGCTGCAGGAACCCCCAAAGTATAATTGGTGGAATAAAAGGATGGGAAAACAGAGCTTACTTTACTTACTGGCATCAGTATGGGTGGATTCCTCACCAGTGCCCATCTCAGGGCTCCCTCGATGTTCTTCACTTGAATCCATATTGTCAGGACCAGTAGGGCCTGGCTCCACTGGCCGAACATTCCGCTCCGGCACCCAGATGGGTTTTTTGGTTCCTGGAGGGAAAACGCAAATGGCTCCCCTCACCCTAGCCAACATGGGTGTGGGTGATTGCCACTGTCCCGTGATACTATCCTTCCATCTAACCCAACCCAGAGATTGGGAAGGTTTTTGCCAATGTCTCTCCATTGCTGATAGACCTTGTTTATCTACTGTTAAAAAATTTAAAATGTATAAAATTGTAGATAACTGGGCATTTGGGGAGGTGATATACTCCCCCTTCTTTATTTTACAAAAAAATTGTTTAAGGGTAGCATGCGTGCGCTCCACTACGGCCTGTCCTGTGGGATTATGTGGAATTCCAAAGGTATGTGTAATTTGATGTTCTTGACAAAATTTTGCAAACCTTTGGCTGGTATAAGCTGGTCCATTGTCTGTTTTGAAAAAATCTGGAATGCCCATATAAGCAAAAGCCTGTAGACAATGAGCAATAACGTCCTTAATCTTTTCTCCTGAATGTAGGGAGGCATAAATTACCTTGGAATAAGTGTCTACAGAAACATGTAAAAATTTAAGTCTGCCAGCTTGAGACAAATGGGTAACATCCATCTGCCAAAGGTGGTTAGGACGGAGGCCTCGAGGATTAACACCTTCATTGGGGGCATTATGAAATGGAGCACAAGCTGGACATTGGGATGTGATTTGAGTAGCTGTAGCTAGAGTACAGCCAGAGTGAAACTTTAGAGAAGAGGCATTTAAATGATACTTTTCATGAAGATGACGGGCTCGTTGTTCCTCAGAAAGGAACAATGCCATTGGGCGGGTGAGGGAATCTGCAAGCTTATTTCCCTCTGCCAAGGGCCCGAATATGGCCAACAAAGGCAGGAAACACTCTTTGGCATATAAGACTTTGCAGCTGAACTAAAAGGTGGAAAACATGAGAGGTAGGTAATATATATGGCGAGGTTTCCAATGGCCCAACAATCCCTGCCTCATATATACTATCAGTATACAAATTGAAGGGTTGATCCTTAAAAAGAGAAAAGGCCATAAGGCAGGCTGTGAGTTCTGCAGCTTGGGCAGAAATCGGACCTAGGAGCTGCTTTTCTTTAATTGAACCAGAGACCACCACTGCATAGCCCTTGGAAGAACCATCAGTAAACACTGAACGCACTCCCTTAAGGGGGGAAGTTTTAATATTTTTTGGAAAGATAACAGGATGATTCTTAAAAAATGAAATTAAACGAGAATCAGGATAATGGTTATCAAAATTGGCTCCAGTGGTTGTGATGAACAAGGTCCATCCATCTTGAACCCTCTGTAGCCTTGTTATTTCCTCTTTTTGATAAGGGATTAGAAATTTATTTGGGATCCTGCCAAAAACTTGTAAACTAAAATCATATGCCTTCCATAGAAGCTGTAGCACCATTTCATAATATGGGGTCACTACCTTCTTAGGGGAAGCGGGTAGATGTAACCAATAAATGGGTCCCCCTTGCCAAAAAACACCAGTAGGTGAAAATTGTGAGCTTGGGACGAGCCCCTAAATTCTAAGAGGAAACTCTGTCCCATGACTCATTTGCCCCTCCCTGTCTGGAGGCTTTTTCTTTTTAATCCTTCGCTCCTCTACCTTACCGGGCTGAGCTAGCTTAGTTGCTTTTAAAGCCTGCTTAACCCGGACTTTCTCTGTAAGCAAAGCATCCCTGATCAGTCTCCAAAGGGAGAATGTGGCAATTGGCAGGACTTCAGGCCCCTCCTTTCTCAAAGTTTTTTGAAGATCCCCACGAACTTGTTCCCACTCAGAAATATTGAGAGCTCCACTGGTGATGAACCAGGGACTCCAAGTTTCTGTAGTTTTAAGAAAATCATCCAAAGTCTTAGTCTTTACAGCTGTTCCTTTCAACAACCTCGTTAACTCTGATTTACCCGGGGTATTCCCCATTTCTTAATTATCTCTTATCTCTTAATTATCTCAAGTATCTCTTATTTTTTAATTATATCTTAATCCCCAATACATCCTGGCCAGCTACAGGATGACCCAGTCCACTTTCCTCACCTTTCCGATCTCGGTGGGACCTCCAATTACCGCGCCAGCACGGTCTGGAACCACGAGTCTCGGCGGAGGGTGTCCAGGTTGAATGAAATCCACAGAGCACGAGGTTGAGGTGAAACAGTAGCTCGTTTATTGTTCTGCTGGGGCTAGCTTTTATACCATGGCACCAAATGGGGAGGGGGCTGCGAAGGGACTGTCACCTGACCCAAGGAGGAACTCTTACCTGACCCCAGTAGGGGTCAAGGACTGATCACATGCACTCCACCTTCACCTGTCTCCAGTAGGGACTGTCACCTGAACCCAGCAGGGATCAAGGAATAATCACATGCACTCAAACTTCCTCATCCAACTCCAGGAGCAGAGGGAAGTTAAGATTCTTTGCAGATAAGCACCTCAAATGGGGGCAGGGAGATATAACTCGGGGTAGCAATTCCCACAATGGCAACATGTGGGTGGTATTTAAAGCCATATAACTGACTAGGATCCCCCAGGGAGAGGGCATAAATGAAAAGAGGGGAAGTCAAAAGTAAATCCCGGGACATTTCAACACAACACAGGGAAAGGAGGAGAAGGTGCAAAGGAGAGGAAACAGAAGTGGATCAGAGCGTCAGAGAGAAAAAGAATTCAAATGAAGGCCATCCTCCCGCTAGCCTGCTCCTGCTGCACCTGGCTCCATTTTGTAAACAGCTTTTGACTACATTTTGAGAGGGGGGCACCGATTGAGATCATGGATAGATGGGTAAGCAGCATCATCTGTCCAGTACCCCCGTTTCCCAGGGACTGAGTCAAAACATACGTGTATAGGTAATTAATTGTTCAGGAACTGAGTCAGCATCTTAAAGGTTATCTTGCCCAAATTTCTGGAGAACATACGTGTATGTGTAAGCACTAAGGCATAGAGGCTGAGAGGGTTCAGAATCTAGGAATCTAGGTTAGAGTATGAGGGAGGAAAAGAGGGAGATGCCTGGGGCCAGCCAGCCAGGCAGCCGCCAACCAGTCACGGAGGAAGCACGAAAGTAGAACGTAAGGAATGAGAGAAAGGTAAAAAGCCCCAAGGCAAAACGTAGACAAAGAGAAACAGGCTAAGAGCTAGTGGGACAAACACAAGAGAAGGCTGAGCATTCGTAGCCAACATTAAGCCACCATGTCATGATTTGAGAGCTGGTTGATGGCCCAAGAGAAAGCCCACTTGGGGGGGGTGCGACTTGTTCCTGCCTCAAATTGATATGCCGTGCTTTGTTGACTCCCATGGGAAGTCTTCCCCTTTCTAAAATGAGACAGATGGGTGAGGAGTGGATGGGGTGGGGGTAGATAGGAGGTGGGGGAGAATGGAAAGAGAGGAGGGAGGGCAAAGTGTGGTTGTATTGGACCCTAGAGTCCAGTCACTGAGGAGGAGTTGTCCCCAGAGATACACCCCTGATGTACAAGCATGAGGATTTTATTAATTCTGTATGACAGGGTCCCCCAGCATCTGGGAAGCCGAGAGACCTTGAATAGCTAGTCCAGGCTACTTTTAAAGAAAAAAGCCATGGAAGCAAGGGAGGTTGTTCCTTGACTATTATGATTGGCTTATTCAAAAGGGCTATTACCAATAATTGGCTGGAGAGCTGTTGCCAGATCAGATGAGGTAAGAGGTTATTTTCACCCCGTTTCCCAGGGACTGAGTCAAAACATACGTGTATAGGTAATTGTTCAGGAACTGAGTCAGCATCTTAAAGGTTATCTTGCCCAAATTTCTGGAGAACATACGTGCATGTGTAGCTGTTAGGTCCTTGGTTGCCAGGGGAGGAGGGGAAGCACTAAGGCACAGAGGCTGAGAGGGTTCAGAATTGTCAGAAATGGCTTCAGAATTGTCTTAAAGTTTTACAGTTGGAAAGTAAAAATAAATGAAAAAAATTAATAAAAAATCAATTAAATAAATAAAAGAAAAGAAAGCCTGCTACAGCAGTAGACACCTAGTGTTGAGACAGAAACAGCCCCACACTAACCTATCACCTGAAACCTGGTGTGTACACAGGGTTGACGGGCTGAAAACGCCAGATTGTCCCCAGGGCGTTAGCTCTGTTCTGTCTCCGGTTGACGCAGCCTGCTGCACTGACATCCGTCCACCCATCTGTTCGTTTGCTAGGCCGGTGTGTTAGTCACTTTTCTGTTTCTCTGATAAACCACCATGATTGACACAACTTAGGGAAGAAAAAGTTTATTTGGCTTAAGGTTGAGGGATAAGGGTCTGTCAGGGCGGGGAAGAATGGCAGCAAGCGTGGCAGCAGGAACCCGATGCTGAGAGCTCACGTCTGCAATGATAAGCAAGAAGCAGAGAGAAGCCGGGCGGTGGTGGCGCACGCCTTTAATCCCAGCACTTGGGAGGCAGAGGCAGGTGGATCTCTGTGAGTTCGAGGCCAACCTGATCTACAAAAGCTAGTTCCAGGACAGGCTCCAAAATTACGGAGAAACCCTGTCCAAAAAAAAAAAAAAAAAAAAGCAGAGGGAAAACTGCAAGTAGGACAAGGTTCTCAACCCCTGCCCCTCCCCATTCTTCCTCTAGCAAGGCCACACCCCAAGCCCTCCCCAAATACAGCTGAGGATCAATTGTTCAAATGTTGGAGACTATGGGGGGGAATTTCCGCTCTCAAATCACCACAACCTGGAGGCTCCAATGTTGTCTCTGCAGCTGACTGCATTTTCACCTCAAACCTGATTCTTGTTAGTTTGCACTTCCGCTTGTGTTTCTCGCAGCTCCCTTCTGAAATCTCTTGTTCTGCTTAGCTCTTTAGCAAAGTATTTCTATAACAGAAGATTTTCAGGGGCAGAGGCTGGAGAGATGGCTCAGGGGTTAAGAGCATTAGATGCTCTTCCAGAGAGCCTGGGTTTGATTCCGGGCACCCAGACACATGACCCTCTCGCCTGGCCATCATAGGCACCAGGCATGTGAGTGGTGTGCATCCACACGTGGGCTTACACACAAAGTAAAAGATTGGACCAGGCTGGGCATGGTGGTGGCATGAGGAGGCAGAGGCAGGCAGATCTCTGTGAGTTCCAGGCTGGCCTGGTCCACAGAGCAAGTTCCTATGTGTACATTATCTCCTTGAAAATTATTCTTCCCATCTCGTTAGTATGGCTTTTAGGTGAATTAGCCTTTCTAAAGGTTGGTCTTTGGGCCAGTATATTGACAGAACCAGGAAGATTATTAACTTTTAATGGAGGAGGCACTGGTATGTAATGTTCTAATCTTTGGAGCATTTCAGAAAGTCATGTCTCCATTCAGGACCAAAAGTAGATTAGATTCTTTTGACCAAAATGGAATAGCAAAGGAAATGGAAATCAAAAGATTCCACTCTTTTGACCAAAAGGAAATGGCTTTCCATTCATGAGCTTCCATAAAACCCAAATATCCATCTTCAATAGCCTCCAAAACTACAGTTATATAATTCCCTCAAGAATTAAGACCCTAGAGCCAGGCCTGGTGACACGCACCCCAACATTTGGGAGGCAGAGGCAAACTGATCTTGGTGAGTTCAAGGCCAGTTTGGTCACTTAGCAAGTTTCAGGACAGCCAGGGCTGCATAGTGGGACCTCATCTCAACAACACAAAAAAAAAAATTAGGAAAAAAAAAAGAGTTAAGACCCTAAAATCATTTAAGAGATGGGCTGTAATTGGGGAATAAAAATATAACCATTTCCACCATAAAAATCCAGCACTCTGGTTCCACAGTTGTTCGTCAGAAAGGGTTAATGCCTGGACCAGAGTTCGGGCCACACCCTTAGGAGTCACATCCAGATCAGGACACTCATCTACCGAGAGGAGATAAGGGAAAAGCAGGCCTCCCTTCTGGCCTTCCTGGCGCCTGGCTAGGACAAAACTTTTGAGAGGACTAAGGACAGTTCTGGCTTTGCGCCTAGGGGGAAAACTGTTCACCGGAGTCCTACGTGCCGAACAGTCCAGACAGTTTCCATGTCCTGACTTCATCGGCAACCCCACGAGACAGCTGCTCACATTGCTGACCTAGTCAGGAAGAACAGAGTGGATGAGAAACAGAAAATCCCTGCTTTAAAACCACAGGGTCTGTCTGCAGTGGCCCACTTCCTCCAGCAAAGCTCTACCTCTTGAAGGTTCCACAACCATCCCAAACAGACTCACTGTTGGGAGACTTCACGGTCAAAGGACAATGCTCCCTGTCGTGAGTGCCGTCCATCCAAATAGATTGTTGTTTGTTTGATTTGCAATTACCAAACACAAACCCAGAGGCTTTTTGTCTGCAGTTATTTATTGACTCTCTCGGGTACCCACGGGGATCTAGAGTCAGTATGAGAAAAGAATCTCCCAGCTGATGGGTGTCTCTCTGCCTTCCTCAAGAAGCACGTTCCTGTGAAGCCATTTCATTCTATTATGGAGCTCTTCCAGGTCCTGTTATGCCCATTAGACTGATTCTAACATCACCCAAGACAGCGTGGGCACTTCAGTTTTTAAGAGTGTTCTATTTCCCTCATCCAAAAGAGTTATCTTTCATGAATGTCTCACAACAAGGTAACAAATGTCCCCGAAGTGAGACTTCTCTAGTTCAAAGTCCTAGTCACTATAGCTTGGTGGCACTCACTGGCTTTTCCCAGAGACTCCAGTCCAGGTTTGTGTGCTTCCCATAAGCTCTGGTCCAGGCTTTATGTGTGGCTACCACACAGAGAATCTGTGTATGCCAGAAACTCAGCTACACCATGGCATTGAGCAATGTTATTGGTTCCTACTTAGCATACCCAATTACCCATGCCTTCTCTTTTCCAGCCTGAAACAGTATCAATTCCCACAAAACATTGAAGTAAATGTGCTGACTTGAATGACAAGAGCCTTGTAAGTCTTGGACACTTGAATACTTGGTCCCCAGCTTGTGGCTACATAGGGAGGATTCAGAGATGTGGCCTTGCTGAAGGAAGGGTGCCACTGGAGGTGGGCTTTGAGGTTTCAAAAGACTCCTTCCATTTTCCCAGTGTGTTCTCTGTCTCCTGCCTGCATCTACAGATGTGAGTTCTCACCTGTTCCTGCCGCCATGCCTTTGTTCCACCGCCATGGTCTGTAACCCTGCCTGGTACCATAAACCCAATTAGACACTTTCCTTTGTAAGTCTCCTCGGTCATTGTGTCTTATCACAACAATAGAAAAGTAACTAAAACAGTAAATGAAACACAACGTCATCAAAATTGTTAAGCTTCTACTTTTTGTTATTATACCAACTTTTACATTGTTCTGTTCTCTTAATCAGACTATAGCCCCGATCCACCAGTGGATCTTGGCACAGTGACCTGAACTCCCAGATCAGGAAATCTTCTGTTATTCTTTCGATCCAGTCCTGACCATTGAAACCATTTGTGTATGGAAGGTTTTGGATCCTCAGGGTCAGCTGAGCCAAAGGACCCCACCTTTCTTGTCGATCTTTGTCTTGAGTAATGCTCATGATGATTGTTCTGGGCAATTTCAGATCATATTTTTCATGATAACTTTTTCTTCTCAGTTAAATGTCTCCAAATTGGTAAATATAGCAAGCTTGTTTGGAATTCTATTAAGACTGTGTTGCATAAGTTTATTTCTTTCTTTCTTCATCTTTTTTTTAATTTTTAAATACAGTCTCATGTAGACTGGGCAAGCATTAAGTTTTCTGTGTCACTGAGGATGACCTGGAACTTCGGATCTTCCTGTCCCATCTCCCCACGGCTGTGATTACAGGCATGTGCCACCACACCAACCTGCATGCAGTGCTCTGATTGGACCCAGTGTTTGGGACAGCATATACAGGCATCCTACCAACTGAGCTACACCCCATGCCCGCTTGTTTTGTTTTAAACACATTCATTTCTATCCTTTTCTTTTCTCTCTTGGCACTACGGATCGTGTCCCAGAGCCCTGTGCTTAGGAAGCACACAGAGTGACGAGGACCGGAGAAAGAAGTAGGTCCGACGGTTTAGGGCAGAGACCCTGTGGTGGCGGAAAGAGGAAACCCTAGAGGTCAAGAGAAAGAAAAACAGAGACAGCCATGTGGACTGGTCGGTGTCTAGTCCAGGCTAGCTGTAAGCCACAGAGTACTCTGCAAACACAAAGACGGGCCGTGTTTCTCAAGGAGCCCCCTTGCCTTCCCCTCCCCTCTCATTCTAGCCAATACTGCTTACTTGGTAGTCTGGACTGCCCATCACAGTGTACATAGCTGCATATGGGTGACAAAAGGCGTCCCCAAAATCACATTTAAAAACCTACAGTATCCACTCATTTTGTTGTTGTCGTTGTTTTGGGTGATTTTCCCTCACAAATGGAGTTCTCTGGAGCCTATGCATGCACATTAGAGCTGTTTTCCTGAAGAAGCCTCAGAGCCATCTCTTTTTCAGACCCCTACAATAACCCATAAAGCAGTAGGTTCATTTTTGTCATGGCCAGAAACCAGAAATGTTTTTGGTCTTGTCATGTTGAAGGCCAGAAATGCAAAAAGTATTTCGGGACTCTGGTTCCTGGTCTGGCTCCTGGGTGATCTGGGGACGTAAACTCCTGAGGGCAGAGTGTCCTAGGATGTCACAGAAGCCACGAAGCTGTGGGTCCCACCCACGAAGCTGTGGGTCCCACCCTCCCTCTTCACAGTGTAAAGATGAACGTTAGCTTTGCCACTCACTCTTTAGGCCTTCGGATCTCATGCAGGTGGAGGCAGCTAGGCTCTGCTGAGGTCCGTGGAGGGAACGCTGTTTTCTTCCGGTCAAAAGAAAGGAATCTGCCTCTGGTCCAGGGAAGAGTCGTGACATCCTGGTCTGTTGCAAAGATTAGAATATTACATAGTATTGCCTCCTCTCTTAAGAGTTAATCCAGCTAGGCCTGGCAGTGAATTACCCAGCCAGGAGTCCACTTCCTAGGAAAACTGATTTACCCAGAGCCATGCTAAGAAGTTAAAAAGAATTATCCCCTTGCTGGGTGGTGGTAGCACATGCTTTTAATCCCAGCACTCGGGAGGCAGAGGCAGGAGAATCTCTGTGAGTTCTAGCCTGGTCTACAAGAGCTAGTTCCAGGACAGGCCCCAAAGCTACAGAGAAACACTGTCTCGAAAAACCAAAATAAAAAATAAAATCTATCCCTTTAATGAGATAATATAGTTAATTCTTGCTCCAACGCAGTCTCTATCAGCTTTCTGTGTCCTTCCAGCTTTCCTGAGTTGCTCAGAAAACTATAATTTTTTTTGCCGTTCTTTTTTTTTTTTATCTGCCACTCCCTCACCCCCAAACCCAAATACTGGTCAGAGCCTGAACATGCTTCCCCAGACAGTTTGGGCTTTCTCATTCTTCTCTGAAGGCCCCAATATGCCATAGTTGCTTGGTTAGTGTGGCTACTTGCAGATCTGTTACAGCATCTGTCTGCTCTCTCTTCCTCTCCTTCCTCCTAGCAACTGATGGGATTTTCAATTTGCCTACCTTGATGCTTTGTTTCTTTCTTTGTTTGTTTTTTGTTTTTTGAGACAGGTTTCACTGTGAAGTTTTGGAGCCTGCTGAGTGCTGGAATTAAAGGTGTGTTCCACCACCACCTAGCTGACCCCAAATTCTTGACTTCCTTTCAAATTCATTTCCAAATTATTTTATTAACAAGACAAAGAACGCAGCTGGGCGGTGGTGGAAGGTGCCTTTAATCTCAGCACTCAGGAGGCAGAGGCAGGCTGATCTTTGTTAGTTTGAAGACAGCCAGAGCTACACAGAGAAACCCTGTCTCAAAATGGACAAATATAAACCAAAAACCAAACAATAACAACAACAACTAAAGGACCCAAAAAACAAACAACAAGACTAATAACTCAAAAATCAAGCCTCCAGCTCCCAGGTAATGACACCCCTGACCCGCACTGTCAGTATGCCCCGCCTGTTTTGATGGTTTGGTTTACTGGCCAGCAAGCATTTGTGAGGAGCAGGCTGGCCTTGGAGCGGTCCTCCAGCCCAAGCGCTGGAATCATAGACATATGACACCATGCCCAGATTTCCATTTCGTTAATTCTTCTTTTTTCCTTTTAGTTTTTCAAGACAAGAGATTCTCTGTGTAGCCCTGGATGTACTGGAACCTGCTCTGGAGACCAGGCTGACCTTATATTCACAGAAATTTAGTGCCTCTGTCTCCCAAATGTTGGAATTAAAACTTATCGCTGCTGGCTTGTTAAGTTTTAATAATGGTCTAAAGATTTCCAGTCTTGGGGCTTCTAGATGACCTGGGTTCATTTCCCAGGACCCAAATGGCAGCTCACAACTGTCTGTAACCTCAGTTTCAGGGAATCTGGCACAGACATGCAGGCAAAGCACCAATGCACATAAAATAAAAATAAATAAAGACTTTCACCTATTTCCTCTTATTTTCATCTTTATTGTTTCCTTTATCCGGTTATTTCTTAATAACCATTTAAAAAACTTTCACTTTCTTGGGATAAGTACTCTGACTGCTCCTCCGGCCTTTTCATGTTAGTTGTTAATTGACTTAATGTTTTCATTAGCATCTGCAAGTTCTTTGAGAGAAAGTAGAAAACGGTGTAATCTAGAACTGTCTTTCCATTGCAGCAGCAAAGATTTAACTTAATGTGCTCTTAACCATAGCATAACATTTACCATAATGGTAACAAGTATATTCAGTGGTTGAATATTGCCCTGGCTAGTCTTAGGTCAACTTGACACCCAAGCTAGAGTTATCTGAGAGGGAACCCCAGTTAAGAAAATGTCTCCATAAGATCCAGCTGTAGGGCATTTTCTTAGTGATTGATTGATGAAGGCAGGTTCAGCCCCTGGTGGGTGGTGCCATCCCAGGGCTGGTGGTTCTGGGTTCTATAAGAAAGCAGGCTGAGCAAGCCATGGGAAGCAAGTCAGTAAGCAGTGCCCCTCCATGACCTCTGCATCAGTTCTTGCCTCCAGCTTTCTGCCCTGTTTGAGTTCCCATCCTGACTTCCGTCTACGAGGAAGAGGTGCTATGGAAGTATAAGGCAAATAAACCCTTTTCTCTCAATTTGCTTTTTGGCCATGGTGTTTTGTCACAGCAATACAAAACCCTATCTAAAACAAGTATCTTAGTCATATAAAAGTGTAGCATGAATTCTAATTGTTCCTAATTATAAAAACACATACTCAGCTATCAGGGGTGAAAGCTGAAAAATCAGAGAAACAGAGCAGCCAGTCACTAGAGAGTTCTTACCTCTACCTACCAATGCTTACCTTTACTGAAGGGGCAATCGTGTCTCTATGAATCCTAAGACTACAACTCTCTCTACAAAACCTAAGACTGCATCTGAGCTCTTGTCTCCTCCCGCCTTATATTCCTTTCTCTGTCAAGCCATACCACTCCAGTCTCCACATTTCTAATGCTGGGATTAAAGTCGTGTGATCTGAAATCCTGGGATCACCTTTGTGTGATCTCTGTTTCTCTTTGAGACAGATTCAATCTCGGGTAGTCCAAGATGGCCTTGACCTCACAGAGACCTGTCTACCTCTGTCCCTGAGTGCTAGGATTAAAGGTGTGTGCCACCACTGCCTGGCCTCTATGGCTAACTAGTGGCTTAGCTCTGCACTCTGATCTTCAGCAAGCTTTATTTGTTAGATCACAAACAAATTATCACTACATAAAAGCTAGTCCCCAAACCATATGGCTCAAATATGACATGTATTTGCTGCACTTATTTGAGATGGTCCACATGCCATGCTAAATGACAAAATTACGACAAATATACTATTGCATATTTTAATTGGTTTTATTTGCAAGTTCTCAAATCAGACATCAGTCTAGACCAAAAATGGTTCAGAATGTTCCTCTTCACCACTTAGGCAGGTTATATTTATAGCCAGAGGAATGGAAATAATATGCAGAAAATGGAAATGAGGTACAGACACAGCCCAGCTGTACCCAGCTTTCCTGTCTTATTGGAACACGTTTTGAACTGTTGGCCACTTGTGACCGAGGCTCAGATAGTTCTTGTAAGAGTCGGCAATGATCCACTTACATGGTGTACTGTGCATAGAAAAGGCTTTAAGTGCAACTAAAATAGAGAGGCTGCTTGAGACTACACTTCAGTAGGGGAGGCCTCTTTCTCTGCATAAACATACTCCACAGTAGCTTTGATCCAATCTACTAGGCTGGTGGTCCCTTCTGCATGTGAGCATCAAATTCAGCCTTCCATGACATCCATCGAAAAGGTACACGGAGGCACAGAAAAGATGAGAGCAGGGAGTTTGTTAGAGCTAAAAGGAAATAGAAAATAAAAGGCCGAGCTGGGGGAGATGACTCTATGGGTAAAGTATGTGCTACACAACCATGGGAGCTGAGTTTGGGTCCTCAGCACCCATCACATGAACATATGTAAACCTAGTGCTGGCAGGCAGAAGCAGGAGAATCCCTGGGTCGTACTGGTCAACCATTCTAGCCAGATGGCAAACTTAACAGTGTCTAAAAAATGAAAGCACATGCTGTCGTCTGTTAAATGGCCAGGCTGTCAAGTTGCCTTCTGCGTTAGTTACGATTCTACTGCTGTGATAAAACACCATGACCAGTGTAATTTAAAGAAGAAAGCATTTATTTGAACTTATGATTCCACAGGGCTAGAGTATGTGATGGCAGAGTGAAGGCATGGCGGCAGGAGCAGGGACTTGAGGACTCACATCCTGCAGGGCAAGCTCAGAGCAGAGAGACTTCTGAATGTGGGGTGGCTGCTGCACATGTCAACCTACAGCACAAGACCAAGCCAATCAGAATTCCAGCATGAGGACACCTACAGAAGATCAAACCAATCAGAATTCCAGCATGGGGATCCTGCAGAAGACCAAGCCAATCAGAATTCAAGCATGGGTTATGGATCTCTGTGAGTTCTAGCACTCGGGAGGCAGAGACAGGTGGATCTCTGTGAGTTCGAGGCCAGCCTGGTGTACAGAGTGAGTGCCAGGACAGGTTCCAAAGCTACATAAAAAAAACCCTGTCTCGAAAAACAAAAACAAAACAAAACAACAAAAAATGGAGTCAGGAGTAGTGGTGGCACATGTCTTTAATCCCAGCACTTGGGAGGCAGAGACAGGCAGATCTCAGAGAGTCTGAGGCTAGTCTGGTCTACAGAGCAAGTTCCAGGAGTTCCAGGACAGCCAGGACTGTTACACAGAACAGAAACCAGATCTCGAAAAACCAACCAACCAACCAAACAAAAACTTTAATTATTCTTTTGGCTTTTCAGATACATGCTAGGTCATTACTTTAATAAAATGCACTAACAGATGTTAGGCAGTAATGGTAACATCTGGGCCATGTAAAGCACCATTACAAATCTTCAGGAGAAGGAAAAGTAGTATTGATTCAAGCTCCCCCAAAACTTGTCTCACAGGTCCATCTCATTTACCCTGTTTAACTCCTTTAAGCAGAATATTTTGTGCATAAGAATAGCACCAATTAGTAGTTGCCTTGGGAATATAAAAAGGAACTACAAGACCAAGGGGAGTGTTGCAAACAGAAACTTACTGTGTTAAAATACAAGAAAAACTTCACTCAGGTTTGTGGCTAGAATTATATACACACACACACACACACACACACACACACACACATATTTTAGCTGAATGGGTGATAAATGTTGAATTGCTTGCATCCTGAAGCCACTTTGAATTATAGGTCTCTTTGGACCTTTCTACAGTTTTAACTTAACTTGATTCTTTCAAAGAAAAGATGACATATCTCACATATAACAAATAAAGATCTGGCCGAGAATATCTTCTGTTAGTACATTCACGGATAGTGGTTCAGCCCCAAGCTATTCCAGTCTTCTGCCTACCTTTCATTTTTAATTTTGTTTTATTTTCTTAAGCCAAGTTTTCTAAGAAAACAAAAACAAAACCTGCTGGTTTCCTGTCAATGGATTGTTATATTTGCATTATGTCTAGCTTCTTTTTTTTATTGTTTATTTATCTTGTGCATGTGTGTGTATGTGGGCGCCCACACACGCACCCATGACTGCCACATGCTTGTCACAGAGAAAGTGTAGGTGTCAGAGGATAATTTTAGGGAGTTGGTTCTCTCTCTCTCCTATGTGGTCTTGGGGACGGAACTTTGGTAGTTAGTCTTGGTGGAAGGCATCTTTACCTAAGTCACGTTGCTAGTTTCCTAAAATTAGACCAAACTCAGGACAGCCGGAGCCACACACACACACACACACACACACACACACACACACACACACACACACAGAGAGAGAGAGAGAGAGAGAGAGAGAGAGAGAGAGAGAGACAGAGAGAGAGAGAGAGAGAGAGAGAGAGAGAGAGAGGGAGAGAAATCCTGTCTCAAAAAAATAAACAACAAAACCAAACCAAACAAAAGACCAAACGGGAGATAAACAAAATCCTTGCTATGCAAGCAATGAGGAACTGAGTAAAAGCTCACATTACCTGTGTGAGTAATGAGCACACAGGTAAAAGCTGGGCAAGGTGACATCAAATCCCCCAAGCAAGCAAACAAAACAATAAGGAAGAAGTTGGAAAGTCTATATTTGATGACAGGAAACATGTACAGAGTTTAATTTTGAAGAGCATAACTTTCAGGAAATCACCCAAGTTATAGAGTAAAATTTCTTGAAGTGTTTTTCGTAGCAACCAGGAACCTACAGGTGACATCATCATTGCTAACATTGTTATTGCTCACCTATAGCCACATTTTTCCTCCTGAACTCGGCTCAAGTATTCACTGTCCTTGTAGGTGTGGGGAATTGGGTAACTGGATGTAGTTGTACGGTGATTGGTGATCTGGCCAATGGAATGTGATCAGTGATCTGCACCCCTTCCAAGTTAAGGCTTTGAAAATATCTGATCATTCTTCAGTTACTTTCCTTCTCTGCTGCAGAGAACGGATTACTGTGATGACTATTTTTGATTGTCAACTTGACTATATCTAGAATTAACTAAAACCAAAATGGAGGGCACACCTTTGAGGGACTTTTGCTTAATGTGAAGAGAAAAGATCCATTCCCTGCCCCTCCCTGAGAAAAGGTTTCTCTGTAGCTTTGGATCCTGTCCTGGAACTCACTCTGTAGACCAGGCTGGCCTCAAACTCACAGAGATCCACCAGTCTCTGCCTCTGGAGTATTAGGACTAACGGTGTGTGCCACTGCTCAGTGGGAAAATCCACTTCTAACTAATCTGGATCTTTGAACTAGGAACACCTACCTTTAATCTGGGCCACACCTTCTGCCTGAAGCCTATATAAGGACATGGAAGAAGGAAGCTCTTGCTCTTTGCGAGCTTGCTTTTGCATCCCTAGTAAATTCGTTCCTTCCCTAGCATTAGAGCCCATTTCTTCAGGATTCTTGTGTGTACCAAAGACCAGCTAAGTCATCCTACCTTGTCGACTAAACTATGGGATTCTTGGACTTTCCCTTCATAGGCAGCCTTGTTGTATTACTTGGACCACAGCCTGTAAGTCACTCTAATAAATATATATATATATATATATATATATATATATATAGAGAGAGAGAGAGAGAGAGAGAGAGAGACAGAGAGACAGAGAGACAGAGAGACAGAAAGAGAGAGACACACACAGAAAGACAGAGAGAGACAGAGATTCAATCTATGAGTTCTGTTACTCCTGAGATCCCTGACTAATACGACATGTATAGCTAAGGGACGATGGCGGCTCTATCAGTGTGGTCCCTAGAGAGACTGGCACAGTAAATCTGATCCTCACTAAGCACCAGGGATGAGCAGGCAACGAACTTTTGATGTGCTGAAGCTGAAGGTTTTAGAGATGTTTGTTACTAGATGCCAGAACATAACCTTTCCTGTTTGATTTAGTCTGGGAGGATTCAAGCCAGGCTTTGTTGGAGTGAAGAGATAAAACAGATGAAAGAAGTTACACTAATCTGTCAGAACTATCTTTCTATTAAAGGATTTTGGCCTAAGGTCTAACTTTTAAAATAACTTTTAATCTAAATATCACATAAGTTTTCTATTTTTAAGACAATCCTACTGTGACTAAGTATGATATTAAACTCAACCATAAAGTTTCTGTGCTTTCTATAAATGATCACTTTCCTCAGCATTAATGGACTTGCTTAATCTAGTCACACATCATGATTTCCAAAAGTATTTGAACTACAGCAAAAGTGTATTGGCATTTCATTTGTATTTTATAAATGAAGTTTGCCTGAAGAGAGTTAAACAGCCCCACTGGTCAGCCTTACAGACCAGTCACTGGTGACACACGCCTTTAATCCCAGTCCGAGAGAGGAATATAAAATGGAAGGAGACAGCTCTTGGGCACGGTCTCATTCAGAGACTCCTGGAGGCAGGATTGCCATTTCCAACTGAGGTAGATGTAAGAGCCAGTGGCTGGCTGTTTTGCTTTTCTGACCTCCAGGTTGAAACCCAATTTCTCTTTCTGAGTTTTCATTAGTTGTGCGTCACAAAAGTTCTAAATTATGAACATTCTGCGGCAGAGGAGCAGAACATCTGTCATTATTCTGGTTTTATTCACAGCTGAGGAAAGCTTAACTTTGAAGGGCTTTTTAAAGTCAGAGAATTGCTAGAATGGACAAATAAACATGAGGGCTAATTTTTTTTTAACTTGGTCACATCTGGAATCAAGAAAAACCCAAGGAGCTAGGCACATCTGTGAAATATTGTCTTGATTGAATCATCTGAGGTGAGAAGACCCACCCTAAATCTGAGTCACACCTTCTGGTGTGGAAGGACGTTCCAGTAGAAAGCTTTTGCTTTTTTCCGTTTTTTCCTCACTCTCACCAGAGCGGTCCTGTATCCTGCTGCTGAGACATTACTACTTTGCTAATATTAAAGCCTATTTCTCTGGGATTCCAACGCAGACTGAAGGCCAGCAGAGACATCCAGCCTCCAGGATTGAACAACTAGATTCTTGGCCTTTCATTTTGGAGATTGACTGTCACTGTTGGACTAGCTGAACCACTGCCTGTGAATTACCCTAATAAATTCCCTCTTAATTTTCATAATACATATATTTAATATATCCATTCTACTAGTTCTGTTCCTATAGAAGACCCTGAATAATACAATAGGAAAAATTTAAGCCACAGAAAAGAAATGCCATAATGTTACTGGAAGCTATACGCAAGTTGCTCAATTTCCACAGCAGTATATTCTTTAGGCTGCAAATGCCTTCCCATCTATCATCTGTTATTCTTGGTTATTTTTTTCAAGGTTATCTTTTCAATGCAACATTTTGAAGTTAGGGAACTTTTTTATTTGTTACTTCTTTAGGTCAAAATTAAATGCAGGAATTACTTAACTTCTTGTAGGCTAACTGGTTTTGTTTGGGGGTAAAGATGACTAGACTATTTATCCATAGCTGCTTAAGTTCTCAAGTTCAAGTTCTGAAGATAATACTTGATTTCAAAGAGCCAAGAGGTTGATATAAAGAGCAAGAAGGGGGGGGGGTCAGTAGGAACATGGTAACGGGCGCCCAACCATACTGTTCCAGAGTTAAAGGTCACTTTCCTTAGATCTGGCGGGTTTACTCAGCAAGGATGAAGTGTCTATTAGACTGGGATGCAGGGGAGCCAAAGTCCAGAAAGTTCTGCTGCTGAAATCCTGAGTATTTCTAGTGCTGGTATGTGTAAGAGGACGATGAAGTCAGGGGCTAGAAGTCCAAGTCTAAAAACCTCAGCAGCGGGCGGGAAGACGCAACCTGTGGGGCCCAAGCAGGTCCAGGAAGGCTCCAGGACGGGAACGCAGACAGATCGGAGGCGCCCAAGGCAGCAGCCTCCGGCTGGGGGCTGCGCCCGCGCTGGGGGCGCCAGGCGTGCTGCGGCCGCGGGTGGGGCGGGGCCAGGGTGTGGGCGTGGCCGGGCGGCGTCTGGAGGTCGGGGCCTGCACGAGGCACGCCCCCTCCCCTACGCCGGGGGCCTCCCCGCGCGGTGCACGTCCGCGTCCCGCGCCTCCGCCTCCTCGCTCACTCCTTCCCGCCCTCCCCCCGCAGCTCCGGCCGAGCCGGCTCCCCCCACCCAGTCTCTCATGAATATTGAGCGGCCCCTGTTGTATTTCCCGAGCTCCATTGCGGAAGCCGAGACTCGCCATATTGTGCGGCGGCACCGGCGGTTGATCCTAGAGTCTCGCTCCGGCCGCGGCCAGCGGAGCTCCGGGCTGGGGCAGAAGCCGGTGAGCGGGGCGGGCGGGACGGCGAGGGGTGCGAGGGCGGGGGACGGCGGCAGGCAGGGGGGACGCGGGGCTGGCCGAGGCCCAAGCGGCTGCGGGGCTGGGGGGTGTGTGTGTGTGTCCGCGGGCCGCGAGGAGCCGTGAGGTGATGGCGCCGCCGCCCCCGGTTGCTCGCTCGCTCGCTCGCTCGCCCGCTCGGCCGCTCGCGGCCCGCCCGGGAGGGCTCATTGTTCGCGACCCGTGAGCACCGGGCTGGCGAGGCGTTGGAAGCCCTTCCCGTGGAGCGCATCGGCGCCGCCGTCGGCTTACGGCTGCCGGGGGCCTCACGGGCGGCTCCGGAGTGACACGCGAACTTCCCCCCGGGCTTCCCCGCGGGACCGGGAGTTCCTCGCCGTGGGGGCGGGGCTGGGCGCCTGGGGTCGACGACCCTCCTGCCTTCGGTACCCGGGATCGGGGTGGGCCGGGAACCCTCTCCCGGCCCCACATTCCTGAAGAGCCGCTCCCTGCTCCGGAGTATCTGTTGCTGCCTCTGAGAGCCGTGGGCTCACCCCCGAGGTGGCGTTGGGGGAGGGGGCGGCTTGGTCTGTTCTGGCAGCTTCGCGTTTTGAACCCGGGACGTTTGTGCCGAAATCCTTGATTCCCTATCGACTCCCCAGCCCCGGTCCTAGTTAGGATCATTTCCCTGCTACAGAAGTCATCTTCGTACTCGCAGAGATACTGTTGGTTAAAAAAAAAAAAAAATTCGGTCTTGCGAACTTTGAGGTTCATTCCGATTATTTTGCCCACTAAAATAACCGGTTCATGTCCCCCAATCTCCTCTGGGTGTCTTTTAAGAGACTGTCGGAAGTTTATATGCTTTGTAACGTGTTGTGAAGATGTCAGACTTATATGCGGTGTGTGAAAATCTTAGATGTGCGTTAAGCATTTTTTAGTACTATGCGGTTCTTTTGAAATAAAAAAAGGAGGCATAGTGTCAGTAATTGAAGCTGATCATTTAATTAAAAGCACCATGAGCCGTTCGCATTAAATAATTTATTTTTTGTAGTTCCGAGATAATCAACCAGAGAGTGCTTAGTGGACTTGGTAGTTAATGTTTTTAATTGTTGAATATTTTAATCAGATTGATAGCAACCCATTCTATAGTCCAGGCCAGCTGGCTTCTTACTCCATATGTAACTTAAGACAATCCTCCAGTTTCACCTTTCCAAGTGTTGAGATTACACATTCAATACCACAATTTATATTTTGTGTCTTAAATTGAAATTTGACCCTTTGATATAAAGAACTCAGATGGCAGCAATATTACTCCTGGATATACCTCTTTGCCCTCTGAAGTTTGTACTTATAACCAACAGGTTTCTTTAGTAAAGTCTTGATGGGACACATAACCCATTGTTAGGAAAATTACTGAAAACAATGTAACATTCCTTTTTCTAGGGGTACCACAG
Organism: Myodes glareolus; assembly: GCF_982192425.1. Classification (NCBI taxonomy): domain Eukaryota; kingdom Metazoa; phylum Chordata; class Mammalia; order Rodentia; family Cricetidae; genus Myodes; species Myodes glareolus. The sequence goes on from NC_142030.1 coordinate 72,788,024, forward strand.
CAAATACGGCTTTTTACTTTTTCCAAGTTTTCTTTAATAATTTGTAAGTCACCTTTGTGGAATGCACACTTGACATTAGTTATAGCTGGAGACGGTAGCACACATTTGTAACCTAGTCTTCAGGAGTGAAGACAGGGTGCTTCAGAGTTCAAGGTCATTCCTGGCTACCTAAAGCCCTGCATGAGATCTATGAGACTGCCTCAGACAACTAAGCAAGCAAAGACCAAACCTCTAAAAGGAGCTGTTAGGAAGGATAATTGGCTGGGTCCTGCTAGTCTTTGTATTTGAAAAAAAATAAGATACTGGTCCTCAAATGTGCTGCACAGAAAGCCTCAAATTAGAACTAGTCATGTAACAGACAGTTCAGGCATGCAAAATACTGGGGATTTAGTTGGCTTTGTTGACCTTGTTTATTTTATTATTATTTTTTTCTGTGTATCATTCAAGACAGTGCACATGTAGAGTATATAGAAATGTAGACCAAGTCAGCAAACATGTTTGAAATATTATTAGTCTGTCACTGGTCGTAGGTTTCTGATGTCAGATCTATACTCTTTAATCTGATTTACTGAAGATTTATGTTGATAATATGCAGTTTTGGAATAAAGGTGATGCATGCCTAATGAGTAATATATAACCAGATGTTTCAGGGACAGATTAATTTCTATATATTAGCAAAGAAGCATAAGTCCTTCTAGCAAGAAAATTAGTTCACATTAAAATGTACTTTGTTAAGTGGGGCTGTAACGGCACATACCTTTAATCCCAGCACTTGGGAGGCAGGGGCAGTCAAATATCTGGGTTCAAGGCCAGCCTGGTCTGGTCTACTGAGGCTATCCAGGACAACCAGGGCTATCCAGAGGGGAAAAAAACGTACTTTGTTAAATTATGATAATGCTTCTACTATGACTTAAAGAGACCTCACCTTATAGTTTGAAATGAATTCTGGAGAAATGAAAAATGTATAATAGTTTGAGGTGGGATCTCCTTGGATTCCTGGAAGTCCTGCTGGGGTTATAGGTCTGACCCTATAGGTACAGTGTTGTACTTTTTGGGTCAGTCAGCAGCACTTCCCTTCCACTAGCTTTACCACCCAGTTATATACCCAGCCCCAGTTTGTAACCTAGAGAGGAAGAATGCTTGAGATTGTGGACACTCTCAGCAAACATACAAACCTGCTACTGATTGTTAACTAGTGTTACATATAATGAAAGATAATCATACTTTAGTTGCTTGGTTTCTTGGATTCATTTGTTTGAAATTTTAGTAGTTTATAGACCATTCACTTGCATTTGAGTAGGAGTAGTTTGAGTATAAAGGCACCTTAGCACTCAGTCCATTTTCTCTGTCTTTCTGCCTCTCTCTCTTTATGGTTTGTCGAGACAGGGTTTCTCTGTAGCTTTGGATCCTGTCCTGGAACTTGCTTTGTAGACCTGACTGGCATCGAACTCACAGAGATCCTCCTGCCTCTGCCTCCCGAGTGCTGGGATTAAAGACATGTGCCACCACTCCCTGACCAGTCCATTTTCTAAAGGAAATTGCCAGCATTCTTGAGTGCCCACCTTGTTGCCTAGGCCACATAGATTCCAGGATAGCTAAGAATGGGACCCAGCAAGTTTGTAGATGACAGCATCTTGTCACAATGTTGAAAGGTTGGACACTCAATTGGTTGTAATGGTGCATGCCTTTAATTCCAGCACTTAAGCAATCTCCGAGTTCTTGGACAGCCTGGACTACATAGTGAGACCCAGTCTCCCAAGGGGGAAGAATTGGACACTCGTGGATATGGATTCTGTGGGTCTTTCTTAGATCATGTGTGGGTGTGTGCAGGGGGAGTATAGTTTAGTTTCACATAGATGTTTTGAATTTGTAATGAGACCCATGGTATTTAATTAGAAACTACCTGTACTTCTGTTCACAGGCAGTAACTAGCTAGATACTGCGTCCTTGACTGTCCATGCTAAGAAGTCGGGTGGTCCATTACTGGTTTTGTTCGGAGTAGAGAACTCCACTAGAATTCTTTTTTAAAGCTTTGTGGGTATTGGCAGCTAAGTGAATGGATATGATGGGTAGGTAGTTTATCCTATTAGATGTTAAGCTGCTTTGTGCCACCAGCACTTCTGAAGAAAGATTCCTGTGTCTTCACACATGTTGAGAATGAATTGCTTCTACATAGCTGCCATTTGTTAAAAATTTTAAAAGTTAGTGTATGTGTATTAAATAGTGAAAAATCGTTTTAAAAGTTAACTTTAGTTGAAATATCTAGTGAAGGCATGCTAACGAAGTGGTAAGTAGCAGGCAGATTAAAAATTGTCTTAGGGGTTTCTCTTGTTGTCTTTCAACACATATTTTGTTTAGGGGCTCTTTTGAAAGAAGCTTTCTTTTTTCTATGTTGTAGAGTGGAGTTGTGTTTTTATTTTATTTTATTTTATTTTATTTTTGAGACAAGATCTCACTATGTAGCCCTGGCTGGCCTGGAACTCCCAGAGATCCATTTGCGTTTTCCTCCTGAATGCTGGGAATGAAGGGCTGGGCCACCATGTCCATCCTAGTGGTGGAGTGTTTTTTTAATGAAGAAATTAGAATTCAAAGTCAGTGTGTAAAATGTAAAAATTATGCTTGGAGCCAGGAGCATAGTTAAGCAGTGGGGATTGTGTTTAGCGTGTGTAGAACTCAGATTTAATCCCAGCACTGAGAAAAACAACTTGAAATTGAGTGGTAAGTTCAGGCCTGCATTAGTGCTGGATCGAATCGCTAGTTCTTTCCTTGAATGATATGGGGCATATCTGGACCAGATTGGCAGCAAAAAGAAACCAAACAAAACCCCCACATGTAGCAGTCTTTCCTCTCACTTAGACTGAGAACAGTGGAGTGCAGATCAACTCCCACCGTGTCAGCTGTCTGTGACTGTGCTGTATAGTAAAGAACGGAGTGTGTTTGAACTATCCTCACTATTTATTTGTTTTTTATTCTAAAGCTGAATGACTTGGACTACAAACAAAAGTTCAGTGACTTTTTTACTTCTCCTTAACAGAAGCAAATGACTGATTTCAAGTTAGCCTTTTTAAAATGGATTTTATAAAGTAATCTCAAATTCATTGAGGCAGCAAGGTATCTCAGATGGCAGCAGTTAGAGTCACTGGGTCTAGAGGACTGAAGAGATGGCTCAGCAGTTAAGAGCACTGGCTTCCCTTCCAGAGGACCACAGTTGGATTTGGACTCCCAGATTCACAGGGTGATCATAACAAGGTGTAGCTCCAATTGCAGCTGTCAGCACTTTATGCATATATACACATACACATAGGGAAAACATCCACCTACATATACTAAGTCCCAGTAAAGAAAACAAGCTTCAGTAAGAACAACATATTTAATATTAGGAAGTTGGTTAGATGGTTATAAAAGCGAAGGAAATGTTAATAGCAGTTAAACCTTATGAGGTTTAAGAAGAGGGTCCATGAAGCTAGATTTTGTAGAGGCCAGCTGTTTATAGAAAGATGTGTGATGGCTGGCTTTGGAAGTCCCAAAGGCTGCAGGAGACTAGAGCCAGTTTCTGCCACCGCAGCCAGGGGCGGACTACAGTTTCAACTTAACTACAGCCTTTTTAAAAGAGACCCTTTTCCTGTTTTCTAATCACCGTTCTCCTATCTTTAGTAGCAAAACTTAGCAAAAACCCTCCTGATAGAAGAACCATGAAATTTGGGTGAAGAGTTTTACTCTGTCTCCATATACTGGTTTAGGAGGGTGGTTTAGAATTGACAGTGAATAAAAGACCTGCACAATGGCACATGATAAAATACAGTGATTTTAATAGGAAACCCTGCCTTATCTTCTCTTTCAAAAAACATTCATCATTTCCTGTTTTGCCAGACCATTTTGCTAGGAATTAGAAATAGAAAAATACATTAGAGGGTTCTGTCATTAAGGGGACATGACAAAACACTGTGTGTTAAATGCAGTAACAGATGAGTGATGTGTTTTGGGAGCCCAAAGGATGTAGCAGCCAGCTTCCTGTTCCTCTGCTTAGCTAAGCTCAATGACTAGCATTATTTTTTATCCTATGTTCAGATCAAATTCACCTTTTCTTTCTGTGTCTATTGCCTTGTATGAAAACTGTTTTGGTGAGCGATCTCAGTTTGTCACGTAATTAAATATTTTGTACCTTATCCATTGAAATTGTAAAAACTCTTGTTTCCTTGTACTTTTAAGTCTTGTACTGTGTATGTAGGTGTTTCCAGGATTTTTTAGTGGATAATGGGAATAAGCTGTTGCAGACATGTTTGCTCCTTCCTAGATCATTCAAGAATAGTTTAGTTTTTCTGAGTGTAAGAGTTCACTTTAGTCCATTGAAAACAGTTATAGCACCAGCAAATGATAGAAAAGCAACTTTAGATTTCTGATTTTAGAACTAGGAAATATTTTTTAATGTCCCCCTCCCCTCAAAAGACTTTTTAAAACCTCTTTCTTAATGCTATTTCTGAAAGAGAAAACAAGTTCCTCATTTGTTTTGACAGATTTTTATCAATTCTCCCTTCTTCCCTCATTGTATTGGTGACTATTACTAGTTAGCTATTGTGAAATGTGTAGATCCTATATAGTACTTTGCTTTGACTTTTCTGCTGGTTTCTTCCACCACACACATACCATATTGATTTAAAATTAATTGTTTACCTTTAAAAATACATATATCTCCATGTTGGTAATTGCTTTAAACTCTCACTATTTACACTGTTTTCTATGCAGAATTTAATTTAGCACACGAGGGCTGTCTTGGAATTCAGCCAGATGTCTTCTAGAAGGCTTACTATATATTACTGAAAAAGTAGTGTGTGTAGTAGAAGGGAGCTTCAAAGTTGGCAGTAAGAAACTTGATTTGTAGGGCTAGGGTTCCAGCTCAGGGTAGTGCTGGCCTCCTTTGCCTAAGGCTCTAGGCTCAAACCCCAGCCAGCTCTTAGAAAAGGCGGTGAAGAGAGAGGCTTACTTACTTGCTTTCTAGGTCTGCCTCCAACTACAAGCAGATCTTGGGTGTTTTGAGTGTTTGTGTATTCTTGTATCTATATGCCAGTCCATTTGACCTGATGAATTATTTGTAAAGATGATAAAAGGTAAATGACTTTTTTAAAAAAGTTAACAAAGCCAGTTGTAAGTAGGAATGTATGTGAAGAAAGAAAAAGATCCATTTATCTGTGGCTTACACCCTATCCTGGTGATAACTTTGACTAAAGTTTGATTGATTGATTGATTTTGAGACAGGGTTTTTCTGTAGTTTTGGAGCCTGTCCTGGAACTTGCTGTGTAGATTGAACTCACAGAGGTCCACCTGCCTCTGCCTGACAAGGGCTGGGATTAAAGGCAATGACTGAAGGTTAAATTTCCATATTTGGTAGACAGTTGTAAGGGTTGAACAGGAAGGGGAGGAACTGTAGATATACTGTGTTGATCATGCTTTTTTTCTTTTTTCTCAGAGGTGAGGGTTCTTCATCAGATTCTTAGTGGGAGCTACAGACAGAAAACATTAAGAATGATGGATTTGCAGGATTTTTTGTTAAGAAGTGGAGGGAGATAGTGCTGATTTTAGCACCGAGGAATGCTGAGGCAGGAATAGCTTCAGTTTCAACCACCATTATCCCTGCCCCCCCTCCTCCCAAGTTGAAGAGTGAAAACCATAGTATCCCAAAGACCATGCTACTGGGTTAATGTATCCTTTTTCTTCCCTTGATTGTCTAGAAGTAGTAGAACTACCCTTGCTTTTCTTAAGTGGTCTCACCAAATTGCTCAGGTTTCTTTTGAACTCACTTCAGCCTGAAGACTGGGATTACAGGTCTGTCCAGTTTTGTTTATGAATTTTTCTTTTTAAAGATTTACTTTTATTCTGTGTGTATGATTGCTTTTGCCTACATGTAGATATGTGTGCCATGTCCATGCCTAGTATTTTTGGAACTGGGGTTGGTTGTGAGCTACTTGTGGGTTCTGGGAACTGAACCTAAGTCCTGCAAGAGCAGTTAAGTGCTCTTCGCTTCTGAGCTATTGTTTAAGCTCCCATAAATTATGGTATATTGTGTTTAATTTTCTCTTTTAAAGTTTTGTTTGTTTATGTACCCCTTGCTGGCTGTCCTGGAACTCTGTAGAGCAGGCTGGCCTTGAATTCACAGAGAGTCATCTGCCTCTGGGTGCTGGCCTTAAAGGTGTACATTGCCACACCAGATTTAACTCTGTCAAGATCACAAAACTTCTCTGGCAGTGGTAGCTCACTTGGTGAACCATCTGAGTATTTGGGAGGCAGAGGGAGGCGGATCTCTGAGTTTGAGGCCAGCATGGTCTACAGAGCAAATTCTAGGACAACAACAGCAGTTATACAGAGAAACTCTTTCTAAAGAGGGGGGGGGAGAGGGATTGTAAAACGTCTCTGGACATTGTAGGCTAGTCTGGACTACCTAGTAAAATTCTTTGTTAAAAAATTAAAGTAGAAGGGAAAAAAAGTTTATAAAAGCCTGGACTGGGACTCTTAGTCATTGGGAGGTCTCTTGCCTAATGTGCATCGGGGTTCTAGCAGCACCACCAACACACGCCTAATTGATTAAACAGTTTTTCTGTAGTAGGTAGGCATCACAATATACATACACACACACACACACACACACACACACACACACACACATATATATATACGTGATACACGTACACTAATGGAACATCTTCCATTATTTCCACATTACTTTAGGACAGCAATTCTCAACCTGTGGGTCACATATCAGAAATCCTGCATGTCAGATATTGCCATTCATAATAGTAGCAAAATTACAGTTAGGAAGTAGCAATGAATAATTTTATGGTTGGGGTTACCACATGTGAAAAACTGTATTAAAGATCATAGCATTAGAAAAAAGGTTTGAAACATCATTTCATAGACGTTTAGACCTATGTATTGGTTTACTTAAAGTCACAATTTCAGTTTACCAACCATGAGAATTTTTTTTCCTGCTTTTGTGAGCTTTGATAAACCTCACATTTTTGGATTTTTGTTCTTAACTGTTTTGGTTTCCTTTTTATGCTTCCTCTTATAAGCATGTGGGTTTTATCTGGCCTTTACAACTTTATTCCTTCTGCTGAATGAACGTTGTTGCTATTTTGAGATAGGGTCACAGTCAGTAGTTCATGTTGGCCTGGAACTTGTGTAGCCCAGGCTGGCTTCAAACTCAAGATTCTTGTTGTTTTTAGTGATTTTTTTTTTAAAGTATCCCTTCTTGCAGCAAATATTTATGCTAATGACACTGTTACCATGGCAGTCATGTTGGGTGTGGTGGTTAGGACAAGGACTGACTCATGCCTCTGAAGTGTGCCGTGAGACGAGTGAGTCCATCATGTTATGTTATGTTATTTTATGAAGCATCTATTTCTTACTTATTAAGTGAAGACAGTAATTGTATTTACTTCATGAAACTCTTAGAATTAAATGGGGTTTCAGATAAAGTGGTAAGCAGTGTAAATAAATATTATCTATAACAATTGCCTATAACCCATACTGGCTTCCGAACTTTAGATCCTTCTGACTCAGCCTCCTGAGTGCAGGGATTCCAGGCCATATTTGGTTTACTTAGTAGCAGCAGGAATACCCTAGACAGAGAGTAAGATATTAAAATAATGACTTTTCTCTTCCAAAAGGGTTATTTTTCCCTTTAGCCTTTTTTTTCTTTTCTTTTTTTCCAGTTCAAGGAATTTTTTAGGTTACATTGTTGTTATTGGTTTTTCGAGATAGGGTTTGAGGTCCAGGCTGACCTCAGACTCAGAGGTCTACCTTCTTCTGCCTCGCAAGTGCTGGAATTAAAGGCATGAACCACCATGCCTGGCTTCGGCTATTCTCTTGTTCAAATACAACTTTCTACAAGCAACTCCATCTTTATTTAGCCCAGGTTGGCCTTGAACTTAATATTTAGCTAGAGCTGCTCTTGAACTTCTTTTCCTCCTTTCCCTCCCTCCCCTCCCTCCCCTGCTCTTTGATTATAGGTGTGAGCCACTATGCTTGGCTTCTGAGTGTAGATTAATGTGTTGTTTGCTTCTTTTTGGCTTGCTTTGGAAAGAAAAGATGGACGGTAAAGGTTGTAATAATGGTTAGGGTACTGAAGCTGAACAAAGTTGTTAAAAGTATATTCATTATATCAGCTTAGGAGAATGAGGCAGATTCTGTTCTTTAGAGCATTAAAAATGCTTCTGAGGCTACTTAATATAAATTTATAAATAAGGAAACTGGATCTTCAGCTAAAGTGTTTAGACTTAGTTCACCCTAGAACTGAAGCTGGGCTCTTTCCATTAGCATGGAAAGTTTGTCCTTGCTCCTATTTCAGTAACCAATATTCCTGTTATCAGATTGTCTCCACCTTGTGGCAGCAGTATTTTACAAAGCTGAAAACTGCTTTTGAGGGAGAGGCGGGAGAGGGAGGAGAGGTGGTTTTTATTAGCATCTGACTAAAGATTAATGCGAGTGAGCCCCCTTTTTGGTTATTATTATTGTATGTCTTTGGAGAAATATCTGTATATCAGTTATTGGCCTATTTTCAAAAAATAGCTATTTATTTATTGCTTTTAGTTTTTGTTCTTTAATGTATCCTGTATCCTAGACGTTAATCCCTTACCAGATACTTTCCAAATATTTTCTTACACTTTGTAGGTTGCTTTTTCTTTCATTCTTGACAGTATTCTGTGATTTTGATACCCCACAGTATTGCAGAATCTAGTGTCAGAGGTACAGTTTGTGTATAGTAATATTTGGGTCCAGCATCAGTTGTCTGCATGTGGGTACCTGATTCTTCTCAGTATTTGTTGAAAAGATTCATTTCTCCCTTCCCCATTTGAATAATCTTAGCTCCAAGGCTGTGAGCTATTTCTCCAACCCACATCATTTTGAGAAATGTAGGTTCATGCTAAATTTTAAACACAAGTTCTTTTTTTCTTTTCTCAACATTATATTGATTATTCTAGGTTTCTTGAGATTCTGTATGAATTTTGAGATGGGCTTTTATGATTCTTTTTGATGATTTTGTTTTTATTTTTTATTTTTTTTTTTACTTTTTAAAATATTTATTTATTTATTGTGTATACAACATTCTGTCTGTGAGTTTGTCTGCAGGCCAGAAGAGGGCACCAGATCTCATTACAGATGGTTGTGAGCCACCATGTGGTTGCCGGGAATTGAACTCAGGATCTTTGGAAGAGCAGGCAATGCTCTTAACCACTGAGCCATCTCTCCAGCCCTTTAATGATGCTTTTGATGTAGTCTTATCTAAATAATACTTATACTTTTTATTTTATTTTAGTGATTTTGAAAATATGGATTTTTGTTAGTGTTGCTTAAATTTATTTCTGAGTAATGCACTATTTAAAATTGGAAAATGAAATGGGTCATTGGATAATATTTGTTACTGTGAACACCAGTGTATCTATGCATTAAAATGTCTCTGATGTCCCTAAGTGATATTTTGTAATATATCTTTGTGTATGTGTTCACTGATGACTGGAATATAGTTTTCTGGTAGAAGACTGTTATTTTTTTGTGCTTACAATTCAACCCAGGGCCTTATATTTGCTTGGCAAATGCCCTGGATTATTGTGCATGTGTGCGAGCGTGTGTGTATGTGACTGTAATTGGAATTGTTTTATTTCCTTTTCATGCCATTTATTCTTAGTGTTTTGACTTCTGTTCAACTGATTTTATTGGTTCGGTTTTTACAGTTCAGTGGAATTTTCAGTTTTCTTCATATCAGATGATAATTGTCTGAACAGAATTACTTTCCGCTTTGGGTGCCTTTTATTTCTTGTCTCTTTAAATTTGTTTTTGTCTGCTTGGTCTTAGAACATCTATTAGTGTGTTTAGAATAGAAATTTGCAAAAACACCATTTCCTGTTTTACTTTTAGCATTAGCACCTACACAGTCTCAAGTTTGGGAGCCCTTTATTATTTTCTTCCTCATTTCCTATATGGTATGTATTTTAACCATCTTTGGTTTTCCCTGTCCAGCTGATTGTTGCTAATAGCTCTAATACCATCGTTTTTGTCTGCTGGAATGTTAATGTTTGAGTGTTTTAATTAGGATTTCTGTCTTCCTTAAATTGTCCTCTACTTTTGCCAGAGGTGTTTGTCTTACCACATTATGTGCTACGGATCTTTCTTACATGTAGGCTCTCTTCAAGTTCTCTAGTTTACATTTTCAGCTTTGCTACCTGCTATTCTCCCTACCTCTTTTGATACAGTTCCTTTCCTTTTCTGTCTTTGCAGTAAGGTTGTCCTCAAACTCCTGATTTTCCTGCCTCAGCCTCACAAACACTGGGATGGAAACAGTGCACTGTCATGCTGAGCTCTTGGCTCAGTTCATAATGAATGTCCTGGTATGGGCCACCTTGCCAGGTGCTGCTTTTGATTATTTTTGTCCTCTGGCCTTTCTCTCTTCACGTAGTTACTTAGTTACCCTTCTCCAAGGAGGACTCCTTTCCTCTAGGGAGCTTTGTCAGATTTTTTTTCCTCCCTTAATTTATGCCCTTGTGCTATTTATCAAGTTGTGTGAAAGCATAGATTGGGGTTGTCCTGTCTGTTAGCCAGTAAGACTATTGGAGCTTGTCATTTCCTATCACAGTGTAAGCCTCTACTGAACGTTTACTCGCCGTTCTTTATTATGACTGCTAAAAATACGGTTGGGTAAAAGAACCAAAAGAAAATTAGATTGCAACTGATAGATAGCTTACTGACCATTGCAGGACTGTTGTAGTTGTATCCTGAAACTACAGAGAAAGACAGAAGTAAGCCGTCAGTAAAGTATCTTTGTGTAGAGGCTTAGCATTGGAGGAGGTGAGAGGATGGCAGAAGAGCTGGTTACTGTAGAAACACTACCACATTGTGTAGGTCTACGTTTTAAATGAAACTTCCAAAGTCTTTATTATTTTTTTATTATTTTTATTATTATTTCTTTCCCTTTTAACAAATAGCATTAAAGGGTCTACCAGTACTCTGAAAACAGGCTAGGTGGTGGAGGTACACACCTTTAATCCCAGCACTCAGGAGTCGGATCTCTGCGTTTGAGGCCAGCTTGGTCTACAGAGTGAGTTCCAGGACAGCCAAGGTTACATAAAGAAACCCTGTCTTGGGAAAAACAAAGAAAAAGACAACTTAATACTGGATAATAAAGATTTGGAAAGTCAATCTTAATACTTTCTTTGTGTTCCATAATGTGTAAAAGAAATACAATAATTAGGAATTAATGATACTGCTTAAGAAGTACAGCTAATGCAGTAGTAGTTCAGGTGAGGGTTCCAGGTGTTAAGTACAATAAGCTTTTTAATAGAGAAGTGAAGAGCATCCTTCTTTGTGTCTTTAGGAGTCTGCAGAGGTTGGTGTCTGGCTTTAGATTACAGTGCTGAAGGTGGTATCTATGAGTGACAGTCACTGTAGGCAGGGTTATGATAGCAGTTGGATTGCTTACTTGGAAATTCTTATTCGTGTAAATTTCTAAAACCTATCATCTGTATCTTGTAAGCAAACATTTCTTTAATTAAGGAAGACATTGTTTGCTCATTTGTATGTTATAAAATACAATGGAAGAAGTAAAGGAAAAATTTAGAGATGGGAGAATGGATTTGAAGTGATCTTTATTTTACTCTATTCAGGAAGAAGGACACTAACCATGGAATAAAAATGATGAATGTCTTGTTAAAAATAGAGGAAGTTCTATTTTATCTTGTAGTGCTTAAGAGAGTGTATCTCAGACTATTGAAGGAAACTGTTATGGAGGAAAATGGAATAATGTAGAAATGATATTTCCTGTTGTCTATTTCATAGTACAAAACTAAAGAAAAGTAATCTTATGCTGAATAGTTTTAAGTGCTATTAGTGGAGAATCAGTTATATCATTGGTGTGTTAGTTTTCACAGGTGTTATGACTGAAAAATAAACCCCAAGTATATACATATTACATTCTCTGAAAGATATGTTACTTTGCTCAGAAAGAAGGCCTTTGCATATATAATAAAATTAATAATTTTGAAACAGTGGGCCTGGGAATGTCAGTACATGTTCTTATAAGAATGGGCCACTGATAGATTAGAGCAACAGAAGAGAAAGCAGTGTGACCACAGAAACCAAGATTGAAATGATGTGGCCACATACCAAGGAATGCATTTACCCAAAGTTAAAAGCAGTAGCAGATACTTCCATCAAGGCCCCACCCACCTCCTGATGCGCTTCATGCAACCCAAGATAGATATGAATGGGGCCAACACAAAATCAGAGATTTAAGTAGATACAAATTTTAAAACTCAATTCTGCTGTTCTCCAGTGTGACTTTTGTAAGTGACAATTATAGGCAGAGACTGCTTTTAACGTTTCCTGGCCTCTCAGATCTGAATAATCAATCACACAGAAACTATATTAATTACAACACTGTTTGGCCAATGACTCTAGCGTATTCCTAGCTAGCTCTTACATCTTAAATGAATCCATTTCTATCAATCTGTTTATTGCCATGAGTCTTTGGCCTACCAGTAAGGTTCCTAAGGTTCTGGTGTGTCCTCTTTCGGCAGCTACATGACATATCCCTAACTCTACTTAGTTTCTCTCTCTATATCTCTCTGTTTGGATTTCTGCCTGACTTTGCTCTGCTAAACCATTGGCCAAAACAGCTTTATCCATTAACCAATGGTAATAAAACATATTCATAGCGTACAGAGGGGAATCTCACATCAGACATTGTCAAAAAGATAATCGTTCTTGTGAGAAAGAGTAGCCCTGCCAACACCTTGGTTTGTAGAACTTCTGGCTTCCAGACCTATATATGAGAGAATAAATTATTGTCTTAAAGCACTAAATGTGTAATAATGTCTTACAACAGCAGTCATTCTTCCAAGTATAAATGAATGTTTCTAAGTAACCTCATTTACTCAGGGTCTTTCTGTTCTAAAGAAAGTGTGATTTATTGCTTACCTACTGAACTATAGTTTTATTTCAGGTGCTGTAAATAGGTTTCACAATTTAAGCACCTGGTAAACATTTGTAGGCATAGAATACATGAGAATTTAGCTCAGAATAGAATATAGTTTCTTTTTTTGGTTTTTTGAAACAGGGTTTCTCTGTAGCTTTGAAGCCTGTCCTGGAACTAGCTCTTGTAGACCAGGCTGGCCTCGAACTCACAGAGATCCGCTTGCCTCTGCCTCTCGAGTGCTGGGATTAGAGACGTGCACCACCACCGCTCAGCAAGTTTCTTTTAAAAATACTTTATTCAGTGTGGAAGCTCCGTTGTGCCTACATATTCTCCCTGCTCTAGTGAGAATACAGTATCAACTCTTGCCTGTGCACCTGCTATTTTATATGAAGTCTTTCATCTTTGTTGTAGAAGTATATGCTTGAGGCTGTTATCACAGAACTGAGTTATCTATTTACTCTCTCAGCAAGAGGCAGGGTCTCCCTTCAGGCTGGTTTATTCCAAGTGTAACTAAAGGTTAAAGGTCATATGGTTTCTTGGTGCTGTTAGCCTAGTGTCTATTCTGTTGGGCAACCACGTACCTTGCCTATATATATTATTCTGATGTTCCTAAAAGATTTTTGGAGGTTGTATCATTAACCCAAGAAACATTCTAGAAGAATTTCTAACGTGAAATATGAGCTATTACCGTCTCCAGTACATTTCTGTTCCCTTTAAGTTTCTAAATACTGCATTTAGTATTAAGCCACATACAGGCTGTTAACTTAGAAGATGAATAAATCTGCCCTGACAACTTTTGTTTGTTATAGAATAAGTCTCCAATTAGCAGTCTTGAGTCCACCCACCAATTTATTTTTTCTTTTTAAATCTTTATGGGCAGAGTTTCACAGGGCCCAGGCAAATGTACAGTTTGCTGTGTAGTTCAGGGATGACCCTGTTGTGATCTTTTTTCCTCCATTTCCTGAGTGCTGGGGTACTGGTATGGGTCAGCAAACTTACTAGTGTAGTGCTGGGGAATTGAACTCTGGGTTTTAATGAATTTTAAGTAAGCATTTTGCCAGGTGAGGAACATCCTGAGCCCCTCGATGTAACCACTAAACCTTTTGAAGAAGATTTAGTGTGGAGTTTTGATAAGTTGGGGAGTGTTAAGTAATATTTTCCTGATCTTTTGCATGTCAGAAGGTGAAGAAATAATACTTCTTTAAATTGAAATACATAGAAGAGATGCTGTCTTTTAGTTTTATGGAACGTGCTGGGCACTTTATATGAGCATCTTATTAAACTTTGCCAGCGACCTTATAAAACATTGATTCCCCAAAGCTGTGGACGTGGCTGTAGCAGAGAATACTTGCCCAGTATTTGGGAAACCCTGGATTCTACTTTTGATATCACTTTAAAGGAGGGCCTGTATGTTTTGAACATTGAGACGTCCATCTGTGACAACCACAACTAGTAGCTGCTAGAGGTGGGAGGCAAAGTCAAGTGGGCTATCTGTGCCTTCTGTCTGCCTCACATTCCGTGTCATAAAGACCTCTCTAAAGGAGGCTCATTGTCCTTACTCTAGGATAGTTTTGGTTTAGTAGATTTAATTTTTGTTACAAGATCTTGAGAACAAGTATATGGCCCTGTCAGGACTCTATATATTAGAATCTTGAGGGTTGAGTAGGAAATTGTTTTTTTTTTTTTTCCCACATGAACTCTGGCTTCGGCTTCATGTGAAATTCTCCTGTAGACTTGACAGAAGCTTTTTACACCTTTCAGTAGTAATTTTTAACTTGTGATAGATTACAAATGCCATTACACGGAGCCTGTATATTTTTCTGTTTGCCAGGTATTATAAAATGAACATATATGTAGAAAAATGGTGTTAGTGGTTAGGTTCATCAACTATGCAAGATTAACTCATAATGTAGTTGAATAAATACAAATCTAACTTTTCACTAATGTATTTTTAATTGGAAAACATGTAGTGAAATACTTAATTTCTAAGGCAATGTTTCTCAGCCTTCCTAATACTATGACCCTTTAATACAGTTCATTGTGTTGTGGTGACCCACAACCATAAAATTATTTTCGTTGCTACTTTATAACTAATTTTGCTACTGTTAGGAATTGTAAATATCTGTGTTTTCTGATGGTCTTAGGTGTGACCTCTGTGAAAAGAGCGTTTGATCAACTGGTTGAGAACTGCTGTTCTAAGGAAAAACATGGAATGAAAATTCTCATTTCTAATGTATTGTTGAACCTAATGTGTGTTTATTTCCCACCCCCCGTTTAGGACCCAACTCAGAGCCCTGTCTATGTCTCTTGGGTTAGTGCTCTACCATGGAAATTCCTCCCTTTCCTCTTCTCCCTTCTCCTCCTCCTATTTTGAGGAATTTGTTCAGACTGCTTTGAGCTTAATTCAGTACCCTAGTGAGGCTTTGCATTCAAAATTCTCCTGCCTCTCAGGCTTCTTGGTAGCTTGGATTATATGTCTGTACTCAGCTATTAGATGTAAATTTGTTCAGAAAACTCAAGTGTTTTCAAAAATCTGTTACTGCTCTTAATGCCTGAACTAAAGGATAGTAGGAACTGTCTTCTGTGTATAGATATGACAAACTTTTCATATTGTATTCATGTAGAGTGGTGGCAGGTTCATCATTACAGCAGTGCTCAGCTCCCTTTTGTCTCAAGTCTTCCCTCAAAGCAGTGCAGTGAGAACTGATAATTTGGTAAACAAAGAACAAGTCCAATTCCTTCCCTAGAAAAGGGCGAATGGCTTTGATCTCTAACATAAACAGATAGATTCTCAATGGAAGCAGAATGGATTCTTAATTTTTAGAATGTAATAGTTGTTTCCAGGCAAGACAATTAGACAAGATTTAGGAATTATAATCACTCAAATGTGTGTAGTCTGGAGTCTCATCTCTAGAGAGCTTTTTTGTTAAGGATAGATTTTTTTTTTTCTCAGAAATCCCTGGCTGTGTAAAAATAACTTAGGGATGTTTTTACACAGCTTCTGGAGTGGTTAAGGTAATACTGATATGTGTTGTTTTGATTACAGCAGTAATTTCAGTCGCTGTCACCCACACAGCCTGTTTCAAATTGGTTGCACTGTTACCTAATTCCTTGGTTTATTGTTCCTGTTTATTCATGTACTGCATTTCAATGAAGTTACACAGGGATAGGAGGTGTTTTTATCAGTGGGTAGTTTTTCAAGTTACAGTAGAAGAAAGAGTCATTTCCCACCCCCCACGTATAATGTACTTTATTTTGTATTCAGCCTACTTTGCAGTAGTCTAATTTCGAGTAGTCTGATTTCTTGACATTCCAAGGGAAAGGCTGGTATTAACTTAAGTGATTTGAGAAATGCTGCCTTTTTTTAAAGTGGGGGTGATTTTTACGTGGTTGGACTTTTTAATTTGCATGAATAGTGTCATTACAGCTTGTATTTTAAGTGTGTTATAGACGTATCAATATATGATATGGTTAATGCCAATTAATATATACATTTTTGGTTCTATATACCAAGTTAAGGAGTAACTTAAGCTGTTGTGTACTTGTTTCATGTTGGTTGTATACCTGTGTGTAGGCCTAGTTATACCCCAGCTGTACTCTCAGCACCAGATCTACTTCTTGATGAGCTGAGTGTAACAAGCAGCTTTTTGCTTGCAATTTGCTCTGCAATTCCTTCCCTGACATGATGGACTTTGGGCCAGATAAATGCTTTTCTTAAGCTCTTTCTACCCGGTATTTAAGTGGTAAGAACACAGATGTAAATATAAATATCTAGTATGCATTGGTAAACAGGCCCACTTCGAAAGGGAGGGATGAGAAATTATCAAGAAAGAATTGGTTCAAAGCAAGACTCTTTAGTAGGGTAACATTACATCCTATAGACCCATTTCCAGCATCTAGACATGTAGCATTGTGATTTGAGCTCCAAAGGTATTGGACAGGATAGGCTTTTTTTCATTTGCATCTCATATGCTCTAATTCTTGGGCATGGGCTTCACTTGAGCTACTTGTAGCATTTTTTGGTAGATGTTCCATGTTCCTGGCAACTCCGGTATCCCAGGGTTTTATACATTGCCCATTGTGTAGATGGCTGCCTGCATGGATTCTGACCCTCCTCCATTCATTGATTACTTGACCTTCTACGCCTTTCTTTGAAATCTTAGTGGAAGTCTCCATG
Source organism: Myodes glareolus (assembly GCF_982192425.1). Taxonomy (NCBI): domain Eukaryota; kingdom Metazoa; phylum Chordata; class Mammalia; order Rodentia; family Cricetidae; genus Myodes; species Myodes glareolus. Next base: position 72,805,162 of record NC_142030.1, read on the forward strand.
ACCCGGTAGTTTGGTACAAAGGCACTGTGAGGTATCAGGTATGTCACCAGCTGTACTTGTATTTTGGTTGCCTTAGACTAGTGGTTCTCAACCTTCCTAATTAATGTAGTTCCTCATGTTGTAGTCACCTCCAACCATAAAATTACATTTGTTACTACTTCATAGCTGTAGTTTTGCTACTGCTTTGAATTGTCATATAAATATCTGTGTTTTCTGACAGTCTTAGATCCCTGTGAAAGGTTCTTTTGACCCCCCAAAGGAATTGTTACCCAAAGGTTGAGACCTACTGCCTTAGACATGGCTACAAAATTAATTCTGTTGTTTTCCTTGTTGGAGTATGGCACTGCAGAGTCTCCCCAAAGGAAAAACCTTTCAAAAGTTACAGTTTTGCATCCTGGAACCTGCACTGAGTAGGTAGGCTCTGCCAGTTCCTGAGGTGCTCCTAAGGTTATCTTTTCTACTATTCCGGAGTAGCATGCTTGTGACTTTGTAAGGTTAAAATCTCAAACAAAACACCCTATTTCTGCCCCTGTAGGTCTTGCTGTGTAGACCAGGCTGACTTTGAATTTGCTGCTGCCTCCCCCTTACCCTTTATTTATTTATTTGGAAAAAGAGTTCCACCGTTGCTCTGACTGACTTGGAACTTGATGTGTAGACTAGGCTGGAGAGGTCCATCTGCCTCTGTCTCCCCAGTGGTGGGATTAAAGGTGTGCCCCCCACTGCCTGGTTTGTAATCTTGTTTTCTTTTCTTTTTATTTATTTTGGTGTTTTCCAAACAAGCTTTCTCTGTGTAGCTCTGAATGTTCTGGAACTCATTCTGTAGACCACTCTGGCCTTGAATTTGGAGAGCTGCTTGTCTGTCTCCCAAGTGCTGGGATTAAAGTTGTGCACCACCATCACCAACATAATCTTTTTTTAAAAAAATAAGTTTTAAATCTATTGTGTGTGTTTGCATATGTACATTGCCACTGCGGCAAGTGTGAAAAAGGACAAGCTACGGAACTCATCCTCTCCACTTTGTCCCGGGGGTGAACTAGGTTGTCAGGCTTAGTGGCTGCCTACTGAATCGTTTCCCTGGCTCCGAATTTGCAGTTTTTCTTCTGTGTGCTGTGATTGTAGGTGATAGCCAGCCTGGCTCATGCCCCTTTCTTGTCCACATCTTTTGTTCACTCATCATTTTCAGGGCAGATTGCATGTTTAACAAATCTTTTTGTTTTGCCTTTGGCTTCAGTCATTATAAACTCAGCTAAAAAGTGGCCAGCAGTAATAAATGCTGAATGCTGTTGTGCCCTGAAAATTTCCCTGCTGTTGCAGGAGAGAGCTGCTTGTTGTTCCTGGCCACTTAGCCCTGAAATAATCACACAGAAACTATGTTAATTAAAACACTGCTTGGCCCATTAGCTCTAGTTTCTTATTGACTGACTCTTAGATCTTAATTTAACCTGTTTCTATTAATCTGTGTATCGCCACATGGCAGTGGCTTACCGGCAACATGTCTGACTCTGGTGGCTCCATGGTGACGCCCTGACTCTGCCTTCTTTCTCTCAGCATTCAGTTTCATTCCTTCCCCCCACTCCTCCCCCCCCCTTACCTAAGTTCTGCCCTATCAACAGGCCAAGGCAGATTCTTTATTCATTAATGGTAATCACAGCACACAGAGGGGACTCCCACATCAATCACCCTGCCAACTTAATTAGCTTGTCACTGTTAAACTTCACCTTTAATAAAGCATAGACATACCAGGTGGTGGTGGGGCACACCTTTAATCCCTGAACTCAGGAAGCAGAGGCGGGTGGATCTCTGAGTTCGAGGACAGCCTGGTCAACATCGTACCAGGACAGCTCAACTTCCTCTGGTGTACATAGGGAGTTCCGAAACCTACCTACCACACCCCCTCTCTCTGTCTGTCTCGAAAAAGCAATAAGTAAGTAAGTTTAAACACAGAGACATTGTAGACAACATCCTAGTGAGAATGTAACGTGAGTGGTCTCTAGTCGTCTGAAACTTCATAAGCTTCACCTTTGCTCTTTGCATTCCTGTTGGTGTTAAGAACTTTTGAGTTCCTACCAAAGAAGTAAATCTCCTTATATTTTTCTTTGCTTATTACTGTACACGTTTCCTAAGTAGCTTCTCTAAACGTTTCCAGAATTCTCCCACAAACAAGTTCCAAGGTGCTGAGTAATCTTTTGACCAGGTTTTCTCACCACAATGACCCTGCTTCCTTGGTACCAACGTTCTGTATTTGTTGTGTGTCACTGTGGGCTAAATATCTGTGATACTATGGTTGTAGAAGTGTGTCAGTCTGTCATGGGTTATGGCAGAATAGAGCCATGCTTATCATGACAGTTACGAACCAGAGACCATCTTTTCTTTAAGCCTTTATTCCTAGTTTCTTTGTCCCTCTGAGAGCTTCTAAAAGTGCAAGCCATTGGTCCTCTCCTTAGTGTTCTGTAAATTACAGGCTTTCTTTGCTTCCTTCATACCCCATGTCACAAAAAACCAAAAATAAATAAAATTGAAAGCACTTGTGCTCCTTTTTGACAGTACCCATTTCTAGATAACGATAAGTAACTTCAGAGAAAAATCCTGGCCTGCATTCTGTATTTGCTATTTCCCAAATATCGTCAGTTGAAGTAGGAAGATCCTATATTTTAGGACTGACAGACCTTCCTTCCTTCCTTCCTTCCTTCCTTCCTTCCTTCCTTCCTTCCTTCCTTCCTTTTTCTTTCCCTCCCTCCCTTTTTTTTTGAGACAGGGTTTCTTTGTATAGCCCTGACTATCCTGGAAGTAGCTCTGTAGACAGACTGGCCTTGAGCTTAGAGATCCTCCTGCCTTGTAGTGCTGGGATTAAAGGCGTCCTGAGGTATTACTGTTTTCTAAACCTTCAAGTTTGGACCCCAGTTTGGGGAATACATATACATTAGAACCATTACACCTTCTTTTCAAATACTAAATCGTTTTGTTTCCTTTTTATTCCTAGCAATGTCTCAGGCTGTGCAGACAAATGGAACTCAACCATTAAGCAAAACATGGGAACTCAGTTTGTACGAATTACAACGAACACCTCAGGTAATACAGACTACTGTAATTTAGGTAATACAGACTACTGTAAAATAGATTTGTGTAAACTGAGATACCTTTGTAGAAAATGAAAACTTTTAAAGAGAATTTAACAGCAATAAGCGTATATAATAGTAGTCCTGAATCATGTGTTGACTAACACTTTATTCATTCAACAAATGAGTTACATACTTCCATATCAGCCTCTGCTAGGTACTAGGGGAATAGTAGTGAATAAAACATTATGTGGCTTTACCTACAGAATTTATGGAGACCAAATCACTCAATATTCATAAAATTACATATATGAGAAATTGAATAAGGGGGAAAGTTTTCTTTTCAGTAATAAGGAAATAATGGGGAGAAGTGGGGGGGACGTTTGGAGAAGGTAAACGTGCCAGGAGTAGGAGTGGCAACTTGGGAAGGAAGCATGCTTAAAACTGTTCAAGTTTGCCCATGGACGGACAGGCGGGAATGCCTAACTGGAGTCTGGGGGAGAATGTAAAAATTACCAAGAGAGATTAATAAAATCTGTAATTTCATCCAGAGGCATTCACTGTTTAGGAATTAGGTAATGGGTAAAGAACCAGTAAAGGAGACTGAGGAACATTCAAAAGAAAAGGAAGGAAAATGGGAACTTGACAGAAAGAGTTCAGTATCTTAAAATTTTTTGAGACAATCTTGTATATTCCAGGGTGGCCTCAAACTCAATTGGTAGCTGAGGATGACCTTGAACCTTCTGACTACCCTGCCTCCACCTCCCAGATGCTTAAATGGGCAGTCATGGTCCATTGTTTCATTTGTCACCCTTTTGGTATTAAGGGTGGTTAAAATAGTGCAGAGGTGGTGGGATTCAAGAGCCTGGAGGAATATTTTAGCTAAGACAAAATGGCTGTGAGTTGACCATGGTGGTGACTTGGGTGATGGTCATAGATGTTCATTTTTATGATTTTCCAATACTTGTGTGTGTTTTTATTCATCAATAATTAAGAAGAGATTAAATAGTCACTCTTTTACAGGAGGCAATAACAGATGGCTTGGAAATCGTGGTCTCACCTAGAAGTCTACACAGTGAATTAATGTGCCCAATTTGTTTGGATATGTTGAAGAACACCATGACTACAAAGGAGTGTTTACATCGGTTCTGTGCAGATTGCATTATCACAGCCCTTAGAAGTGGGTATGTTGGAATGAGTCATTACTGGATTTCAGCTTGTAGTACAGCAGTGCTTTCTGGAATTTAGGGAGTACGTTGCCTATAAGTATGTAGGAACAGGACCTTAAGTATGGAGTCTAGATTTTAATTTGGAGTTTTTTTCTTTTTCGTTTGTTTGATTTTGGGTTTTAGAGACAGGGTTTCTCTGTGTCCTGACTGTCCTGAACTTGCTTTGTAGCCCAAGCTGGCCTTGAACTCACAGAAATCTGCCTGCCTCTGCCTGTGAGATTAAAAGCTAAAAGCGTATGCTACCACCTCCCGGTTTATTTCTTTGTTTTAAGATAGTTTTTTTTTTTTTTTAAAAAATACATTGTACCTAGGCTAGTCTGGAACTTGCCATGTGGTTCAGATTTGCCTTGGGTTCCTATGCAATTTCCTGCTTCAGCCTCTCAAATGCTGAGCTTGCATGAGTGAGCCCCAGTACCCTGCCCTCAGCCCCTCCCCCACAAGTATATCAGCTAAGGCTTTTGAAATCCTGATTAACATGTTTTATTTAATTTTCACAGAGAGTTCAGCTAACTATTTACATTTTTGTGTTAGTAAAGATAACTTTAGAAATTGGATATTTTTGTTTTTAGCCCAGCGGTCATATTTACATTTTCTTTCTTTTCTTTTAATTTAGCAACAAAGAATGCCCTACCTGTCGGAAAAAATTAGTTTCTAAAAGATCACTAAGGCCAGACCCAAATTTTGATGCACTCATCAGCAAAATTTATCCAAGTCGTGATGAGTATGAAGCTCATCAAGAGAGAGTGTTAGCCAGGATCAACAAGCACAACAACCAGCAGGCACTCAGCCACAGCATTGAGGAAGGGCTGAAGATACAGGCCATGAACAGGTACGCGGAAGAGGAGGAGAGGTGGGACATGTCCAAATACTTAATGAATCCTGACTTTACCTATTCTGTAAGTTGAACACAGTAGTGAGTAGCTGTTCTGTGTGCCATCTTTTCTTAAAGGGTGACACACACTTCCAGGGTGTTGCATCTAAAATAATAGAAAGAACCCACAGTGAAAGGAGAGAAACAACTTCCAAACGTTGTCCTTTGACTTATATACTTGTTGAACCCTTGTGCTCACACCCCACCCCCTCCCCAATAATAGTAAATATAAAACATCTCTTCTGCAAAGAGTGAATACATCAGGGGATTGTCTGTATATATCTCTGGTTTGAGTCTCTTTTAGTGAGCTGCTCATTCTTACCCTGTTGTAATGTCCTTGTGAAAATTAGTAGTGACCTTTGTGTTTATTGTGCAGTATGGTGGTTGATAGAATTGAAGACTTCATTGTACCTAGCAGCAGTTAGTACAATCTATTTCTCTTTCCTCTTTTAATAGTTTTCTTAGGATTTCAGGAGAGTCTGCTTATTTTTCCTTTTTTTTGTTGTTGTCATTAACTATTCCTTCAAAGTTAATAAAGTTTCATTTCTCTAATTCTCACAAGTAGAGTTGTTGCCATTGTTTATTGTTCAACTTTCAGTACAGTAGCTTGTGCTTAGAGCACAACACAATTCTGAGTTGGAAAGACTCAATAGTTACTCACTTTAGTCTCATGAGAAACACACTTATCTTTGGTTAAAAAAAATACTTGTATAGTCTGTGGCCTATGCCTCCAGGGTGCTGGGATTAAAGGTGTGCACAGCTGTGCCTAGTGTGTTTAAATCTTTTATATGTGTTCATGGTGAGCTTTCTATATCTTTGAGGGACATGTGGAAAACAATGACAAGATTTTTCACCAAATTCATTAGTCAAATTTTATCCCTTGTACTTTTTTTTTAAAAAATATTTATTTATTATGTATACAATATTCTGTCAGTGTGTATGTCTGCAGGCCAGAAGAGGGCACTAGACTTCATTACAGATGGTTGTGAACCACCATGTGGTTGCTGGGAATTGAACTCAGTACCTTTGGAAGAGCAGGCAATGCTCTTAACCACTGAGCCATCTCTCCAGCCCCCCTTGTACTTTTTTGAATTTTAGAATTCAGAAGTTCAGGCCTGGAGAGATAGCTCTTCCAAAGGACTGGGTTTAGTTCCTAGTACATGGCAGCTCACAACCTTCTGTAGCTTCAGTCCCAGGGGATCCAACACCCTCTTTTGGCCTCTGCAGGCAACACACACACATGGTGTGCAGACACATGTAGGCCAAACGTTTATACATATAAAATAAAAATAAAGGCTAAAAAGCAAACAAACAAAATTCTAATGTTCATTATAAAACTTTAAAGACCCTTTTTTCCTCCTTCTTAATTAGATTACAGCGAGGCAAGAAGCAACAGATTGAAAATGGCAGTGGAGCTGAAGATAATGGTGACAGTTCACACTGTAGTAATGCATCCACACATAGCAATCAGGAAGCAGGACCTAGTAACAAACGGACCAAAACATCTGATGACTCTGGGCTTGAACTTGATAATAACAATGCAGCAGTGGCCATTGATCCAGTAATGGACGGTGCTAGTGAAATCGAACTAGTATTCAGGCCCCACCCAACACTTATGGAAAAGGACGACAGTGCACAGACAAGGTAATGTGTGAATTTGTTTCAGATTACTTGGTTTCAGAATGTTTAATGTGGAATTTAATTGGAAAGTTTGTATTTGAATAAAATCAGCATTTGGCATCCTAGTTTTAGGGTTCAGTTTGAATGTACTGCTACCTACATTGCTTGTTTGCTTTCTCTTCCTCCTCTCCCTTCCCCTTCTTCCCTTCCTTTCCTTTTCCTTTTTCTCTTTTCTTTGTTTTCTTCCCAAGACAAGAAGCACTTCACAAAGAATCAGCCCTCGTAGGTGATGAAGAAAAAAGCAATCCAGAATAGGCTCTGAATTTCACAGTGGCAAGGTTGAATTTCCACACCAATCACATAGTGCCTGCCAGCGAGTGCAAATAAGCATCAAATATTTGTTGAATGAGTAATTGAATTGTGTATCATGCATTTAAAATCCCAAGATTGGCAAGGGGGTGGTGGCACATGCCTTTAATTTCAACAGTCATGAGACAGACCAATCTGGTCTACAGAATGAATTCCAGGACAGCCAGAGCTACACAGAGAAACCGGTCTTGAGAAATGAATGAATGAATGATCTCAAGATCAACCCTTCCTTGTTGTGCTTCAGTCTTCAAAACCAGGAATGCCAATTCTGAAGACAATTTGCTCTTATTCTTAGTGTGTCTCTTGCTGTGGTCAATAGATTCTAGTAATTGAGGTGGAAAGGTGTGCTGTTTTTTGTTGTTGTTTTTTAAAATTTGTACACTGTATATTTGTTTTTTTAAAATTGTTTTGTGACATCTATTAACGAAGGTAAAGGTGGTGAGCCTTCATGGTTTGTCTTTGCTTCTTATAGAGAAGAAAATTTTTAATAATTTTCAACGGTTGGGACATACATGTTTTTCATAGCTTTATAGCTCTATAATTTAGGAATTTTTAAATGTACTCTAAAAATGAAATGTTCAATGCTTTGTTCTTTTAGATACATAAAGACTTCAGGCAATGCTACTGTTGATCATTTATCCAAATATCTGGCTGTGAGGTTAGCTTTGGAAGAACTTAGAAGCAAAGGAGAATCAAACCAGATGAACCTCGATACGGCCAGTGAGAAGCAGTACACCATTTACATAGCGACAGCCAGTGGCCAGTTCACTGTGAGTATTTGTATCATGGCTGTTGACAGTGTGAGCTCCTTGTCAGTGGCAAGTAGTGGTGCGGGACTTGTTAGAGAAGATCTGAGACTGACCAAGGGCCTTGTGATGCCCTTGGTTCTGTTGCAGACAAGATTCTTGGTCTTTGTCAGTTTAGTCTCACTATTCCTGAGCACCATGCATTTTCATAACTGTGCCTTTCTCTTTGTTTCAGGTATTAAATGGCTCCTTTTCTTTGGAATTGGTCAGTGAGAAATACTGGAAGGTGAACAAACCCATGGAACTTTATTATGCACCCACCAAGGAGCACAAATAAGCTTTTAAAAATCAATTCTGAGACTGAACTTTTTATAGCCTATTTCTTTAATATAAAGATGCACCATCATTACTTTCACGGACAGATCTGGGATATGTTCAGTTTTTCTTCTGAGCCAGACTTGTTTACACTATGAGGTTCATTTTCCCTTATTTAAGACTCTAGTAATTCAGTCTCCCTGCCCCTTAATAGTATAAATAAGTTATATTCCACAGAACGTTTGGTTCCTATCAGGAGGACACTTTAACCTAGGAGTTTTTTTGTAGGTCTTTATTCTTTTCCTTCCCCCCCTTCCAGTTTTTGATCTTTTGAGACAAGGTCTCATTAGCCCTGGCTAGCCTGGAACTTGATGAGTTCCAGGGTGGCCTTGAATTTGGAGTGATACTCCTGCCCAAATACTGGGATTATAGGCGTGATTACCACACCTGGCTTAAGATTCAGTTGGCCATCAGCCATCCTTCTTCCTTTCAAAAGTTTTGTAGCCTAAAGAATGTTAGACAATATGTATTCTGACTTTTTCCCTTGGAGTCTTGTATATTTATAGTTTTCTATATAAACTAGTATCTTCACGAAGACCGAGGCTCAAATTTACTGTGCTTAAACAATTCTCATAGGATTATTATTTTCATGGTATTTTCTTATATAGTATCTCATTTTTAAAAAGTTCTTTATGAACTTGGTGTCCATTGTCACGCGATGTTTTGTTTTTTGTCCCCCCCTTTATGTGTTTTCCTATAAGTTTAGAATTTCTGGTCATGGGAAGAGAATCAACAGAGTTCTTTGAGAATATGGTTCTTTTACAGATTTCACTGAAGAAAGAAAAGTTTAAATTGGCCATAAAATGTATTCCTCCATTGTACATTTAAGAGTTCTTTTCTTTTATATTAGTTTTACTATTCAGTCTTTTTTATTATAAATGTTTGATGCTTTTCCCTATTAAAATACCAGAGATATGGAGATATTTTGCACTTTAGCCTTGATGAAAAGTACAAGATATGTTCAAAGCGACCTCTGATTCTTTTCTTATTACTTCAAGAATAACATGACATATAGAGCTAAAAATGAAACAGAAAGGAGAAAGGTTGCTTCTGTTTGAAGAGTTTTTTGTTTTGAGCTGCCATGTGTTTATAAACTTAGGGCTCTGCTGATTACACTCTGTAGAAGCAGGCTAACGGAGCGTGATCATTGCTTCCATACTGAGACAGTTCTGTAGAACGTCAGCCAGTTGGTAGTCATTCTCATATTCTTAGTTTTGTATTGAGACAGTGTTGATAGTTTGGGAGCCACAAGGCTTTATGCTAACCAGTCAGAAATAATATTGACTTAAGTCTTATTTTTCACTTCTGTCCTGATTCTCTATGTGTCTCCAAGTTTATATTCTCACAGTATTTACAAGAGACATGTTTGCATTGAAAAATTTAACCCTTACAAAAGGGTTTTGATAGGAGGAAGTAGACCTCCAACTACCATTGTAACTAAGTCTGTCCAGTCATTATAAATATTTATCTGTCTGTTTTGACAGATTGGGGCCAGCTTGATGTTTTAACTTGAGCCAAGTATGAAAACTTAAAGGCTTACTCAATTTTTTACCATTTTACTGAAAAAATTTGAAATCTGTTTTTATAGTTTTTTTTTTTTTTGGTAATCTGTGCCATAAGATTTGAAAACCACCAAAATTATAAGAACTTTTATATCCAATTCCTTTTCTGGGGTAATGTTAAGTTGTATAGATTATTATGCATGTTTGCTGGATATAACCCTTGTTTTGTGATGTAATTGCTTAGATTTTGTTGTTAACATATTAGATTAGTGGTTGTATTAAATAAATTCTCAATGTGGTTATTAATTGAAATTTTATCTTTAAACAGGAAGTTATTTGTGATGGAGTTTGTGCTTAGAGAATATATGTGTTTTTATCTGTCAGTGTGGAAGCACATATAAACTTTGCATCATTTAGTGAAGTTAGTACATGTGTACTCCTTTGTCAAATACATAGGTAATGGTAGAACATTGAGTGCATTGTGAATGCAGTGTGTGTGTATGCATGCTTGTTGCGTGGGGGGTGGAGTCTAGATTTGGGAGAAGAAATACTGTTGGCTGTGATTACCAACCTTGGTTTCACAGGATTTTGCAGCTCACTCCAGTAATCACGGACATAACCAAGTCTACAGATGTCACTAGTTGGGCAGGATTAGGAACCAAATGGTGTGTTGCTCAGCTGTCCTTGAACTCCAGGCCTCTAATTAGTCTCCTGCTGGGGCGATAAGTGCAGACATTACTCGTTTTAACCTTTTTTCTTCTTGGGAGTGGGTTGGAGTTCAGTGGTCGTATGTACAGTTACACTGTTGTGTACATTTACACTGTTAAATTAGAATTAACTTGTATTTCCAATACTTTTTCTCTTCCCAAACAAACTGTGCATACAAATAATACTTATAAACTCCTCTGCCCATCTCTTGATCACTTCTGTTCCAGGGTTTGGTTTGTTTATTTGTTTGTTTTTAGAATTTGACTGTTTTATGTACATCATAGAAATATAATTTGAAGTGTTTTCAGAATCCTTCATATTATGAGGATATACCAATTTGAATTTTTGGTACTGGATGGCATATGTATACACATTTTGCGTATTCACTTATTTTTAGTAGGTTGATGGACATGTTTTACTATTCTAATACTGAAATGAACGTTATGAAACACTTAAGCTCCTGATTTCTATTTTGGGTACAAATAGGAAGGGCATTATTAGATCATACTGTAACTCTTTGATAGTGGCTCCCCACACCGTTTTGCATCCCTGCTGATAATGAATAAGGTCCCAGTTTTCACACTATTCCACAGCGTGTTATTTTCTTCTTTCTAGAAATTATGTGTGCATTATCCTGTACTTATGTCTGTGTCCTACTTGTGTGCCTCAGCCACAGAATTCACAACACTTCTCTTAAGTCAGTTTCCTCTACCATGTGTGTTTTTGGGTCAGGCTTGGGTCATCAAGCTTGGCAGCAAGTGCCATTACCTGTAGAACCATCTTGCCAGCCTTGTTTTTTTGAGAAGGGGTTTTGGTAGCTCTGGCTGTCCTGGAGCTTGCTTGTCGCCTTAGGTATCTCAAGCTTGTGCCCACCTTCCTGACTCTGGCCTCTTGAGTATTACAGGCATGTGCCACCATGTGTGGCTCTCACTTTGAATTTAGTATATGGCAGAAGGTCTGGGCCCAGCCTTCATTTATTTCATGTAGACATCTAGTTTTCTTAACTATAGAATAATAAGTTCTTCAGTGAATTGTTTTGGAACTTTTGTGCAAAATCGGTTGCCCATACTTGTAAGAGATTCATTTTGAACTTTGAGATTCATTTGTTTATATGTCTTCTGCCAGTGCCACACAATTTTGGTTAGTTTTTCTTTAAGTTATTTTGATTTTATTTTATAAACTTTCAAATAAATAAAAATACCAAAATTAAGCAGACTCAAAGTTAATACAGCTCTGAATATTATGTAGAATATTAGAATCGACATTCAGAATGGAAGCTGTGGAGTTTCACAGTAAACTTTACACTTACAGTGTTGAATATATTTATGTACTTATTCACAAAACCAAGGAATACTCTTCAATAACTTGTGGCTCTTATATTCAGCCCTTCTTTATCCCTTTATATTTAATTTTTTTTGTTTTTCATCACTTTATAATATGTATTGTATAATTTTAATCATTTCAACCTTATGAGGACATTATTTTTCTTGAACACTTCAACTTAAACATATTTGCATTTCTGTATGTATAACTACCCTTTCTCTGTCTCTTTAATAGGCTCTCTCTAGGAAGCTGTTCTGGAAATCTTTGTAATTCACAAAGATTCTGGAAATCCTTGAATTCACAGAGATCTGCCTGCCTCTGTCTCCTGTCTTTGAGTGTTGGGGATTAAAGGTCTGTGCCACCATCCTCCCAGCTTTGTATGCATATCTTTTATACCAATCTTCTGAGCATGATTATTGGAAAAGAGTAGTTTACATTTGGAGCTGTAAAGTCAACCTTGACTAGAAATGCAGCTGTAACTAGTAGAGTGCTTCCCAGCATAGTGTAAAACTTGCGTGGTACCAGAGTGGCGATGCATGCCTGTGATTCGAAGCTTAGGGTGGCAGAGAAAGAAGTGCCAGAGACTAAGTCAGCATTTACATAGAAAGGCCAGCCTAGGGTACATTAGACCCTATCCCTAGGAAATAAACGCCTTCAACAACCCAGTTTAAAGGCAAAAAGAACAATGTGGAAACCCAAAATTAACATTTTTAAAAATTAGATTTTGTGTATGTTTTTGTTTTGCCCTTTTCCATGCATGGTGTCGGCAGAGGTGTGGATCCCCTAGAAGGAATTGAAGACAGGTGTGAGCTGACATGTTATAGAACTCAGGTCCTCTGCAAAAGCAGCCAGTGAGTGCCCTTAACTGCTGAGCCATCTCTCCAGCCCATAAAAAAATAAGTAATCTTGCTGTACTTGGTGGTGCATGACTTTAATCCCATTACTTAAGAGGCAGGTGGATCTCTGTGAGTTTGAGGCCAGCCTGGTCTACAGAGTTCCAGGACAGCCAAAGATACACAGAAAAGCCCTGTCCTGAAAAACAAAAAAAGCAGTCTTAACTAGTACCTCATTGTAGTTTTATTTTTCATTTCCCCGATGGCTTATGTTGAACATTTTTCATGTATTTACCAGTCATTTATGTATGTTTTTCAGAGCAATATATATTCAAATCCTGGTGTGTGCGTGCGTGCGTGTGTGTGCGTGCGCGCGCGCTGGGTTTTAACTTGACCCTCCTCACAGTAGAGCATTTTCACAGAGCTACATATCCTCAGCCCTTCTATTTGTTTAGATGAAGTTTTTCTGGGTTATTTCAAATTGGCTTCAAACCTTGGAGATTAAATGATTTGTCTTCCTGCCTCTGCCTGCCAAAAAGCTGGGACCTTGCTCTTTTGCCAATATACTGGTTTGGTTTTTTTTTTTTTTAACATTTATTTACTGTGTGTATATGTCTGTGCCCATCTATCCATAATTGGTTTCTATTGCTGGTGTTAAAAAATGTTTCGACTGAAAAACAGCTTGGGGAGGATTTGGTCAGACTAAAACTGAACCAGAGACTAAGTAGGAGACCTGATCACTGGCATGCTCTCAGTGGCTTGCTCAGTTTACTTTATTAAAGTATTGTATTTTTATGTGTGAAGATTTTGCCTGCACATGTGTGTGCACCTGTGTGTGTCTCTGCCCACAGAGGTCAGAAGGTGGTATCCGAGTCCCTTGAACTGGACTTAACGATTATGAGCCATCGTGAGGGTTCTGGAAATGGGGCCCTGTAGCAAGAATAAGCACTTAGTCACTGAGCTCTTCAGCTTCTGGCTTGGGTTTTTATACAACCCAGGACCACCTACCTCTTCAGGGTTGGCATCACCTTCCTACATAAACAATTAGTCAAGAAAACATTCCACAGACCTGCCCACTGGCCACTCTGGAGTTGGTTGTTCAGTTTGGGTCCCCACTCCCTAAATTACTGGTTGTGTCCTGTTGACAAAAGGTAACTTAGCAAGAATTTCTTGTCCAACCTTCTCTTGGTAACCACCAGTTCTCAAATGGCATGGAGACTTATTAATTATGAAAGCTTGGCCTTTACCGTAGGCTTGTTCCTGACTAGCTCTTATAAATTAACCAGTTTCTATTAATCTACTTTTCCCCATATGGGTTTTTACCTTTCTTCTGCAATGTATATCTTACTTCCTTAGTATCTCACTGGCATCCCCTGCCTGCTTCAGGTTCTTCAGTTCCCCTCTGCCTGGAAGTCCTGCCTATTCTCTCCTGCCTAGCTATTGGCTATTCAGCTCTTTATTACACCAATCACAGCAGTACATCTTCACACAGTATATAAAAAGCCCACATGAGCAAGTACTTGTGTCTGTTGGTTTTTCATACATGAACTCTTGCCACAAGCTTTCAGGAGTTTCTTAGACCTAGAATTAATCAATCAAGGCTTCTGACAGTTTTAAGAAAATTCAAGTATTTCAAGTTAATCATTCCTTACTTTTCTTCAACTTTCAAAATAAATGGTCTCCTAGAGGTAGCTATGGAAACCAATGGGTCTGCCTGTGTGTGAAAGCTAAGGAGCAACATAAAGTTCATTACTAGAGTGTTATAGGTGTTATTTGAAAACAGCTCTTAAGGCTGGAAGGAATTCATAGCTCAAAGAAAAGCTGTCCTTGCCGGGCGGTGGTGGTGCACGCCTTTAATCCCAGCATTTGGGAGGCAGAGGCAGGCAGATTGCTGTGAGTTCGAGGTCTACAAGAGCTAGTTCCAGGACAAGCTCCAAAGCCACAGAGAAACCCTGTCTCGAAAAAGCAAAAAAAAAAAAAAAAAAAAAAAAAGAAAGAAAGAAAGAAAGAAAGAAAAGCTGTCCTGTCAGTTACTGACCAATAAACTACTAAGGCAAATGCATACTTTACAAAGTTAGTCCAGTAGGGACAGGAAACGCAATTGGAAATGAGTTCTGGTACCCAAAGTTGTCGTTGTAAAGTTTTGAGACAGGGTTTCTGGTAGCCCAGGATGGTCTTGGATTTGCTGTGACGTTAGAGTGGATGCTGAGATTACAGGCCTGCAGTGCCACCACACCCAGTTTCACGCTCTGAAAGTCTGCTTGTTGGCAGCAGTATATTAAAAGGCAGGTAAAGAAACAGGAAAGCAGCTGAGCAGTGGTGGCGCACCGCAGCCTTGGCCAGATGTCAGCCTCCCAACGCAACCTGTTCCCTAACACATTCACCTCTGATGCAGCTATGGTGAACCAGACTGCTGAACAGTCGCATTTCTGAGGAACATGGTCCAACAGCCTGGACTGACGAATTCAGCTACCCCTGGCACACATCCAGAACTTTGAGTTGGCACTCTCCAACATCTACCCCATCTGTGACCTGCTGGAGAGTGTTAACTGCAATCAACTGCAGGATCTCTGAGAGGAGTTTTGGTGAAGGGTCCAATATTGGTGGTGTAGCAGAAGCAGGAGACCTTGAACCAGACCAACAACACATTAAACAATGAACATTTCAAGTAAAGTTGTGTGGACAAGAGTACACTGGGTGACACAGCACAGCTCCCAGTGCCAGTAAGATGAAGAGGTGATGGAGAGGTGGGAAAGATGGAGGATTGGTTTGTTTGGTTTTATTTAGTATTCTTATTTTTGTTTCTTTTTGAATTTTCCTTGGGGCAGGGGACACTACAAGGGTGAAGGGCATATATAGGGGGACTGGTAAATGAGTGGGATTGGGGTGCTAATGTGAAATTCCTGAAGAATGAGTAAAAAATTATGTTTAAAGAAATCAGTTTAGCTGGGTAATGGTGGTATATACCTTTGATCTCAGCCCTCGGGAGGCAGACAGATGCATCTCTGAGTTCAAGGCCAGGTTGGTCTACAGAGCAAGTTCCGGAAAAGCTCGCTACACAAAGAAACCCTGTCTTGAAAGAAAAGAAAAGAAAAGAAAAGAAAAGAAAAAAATATGGGCAAAAGGTCCAGATAATTCTCAAAAGACAAATAGAAGAAATGCTAAAAACTGTAAGCAGCCCATGATATACTTTGAACCAGAAACTGAGTCCTTTAGCTGCATTATATTGAGAGTCAGCAATCATAACTATTCGTTTCCTAACATTCTTTTTTTAGCCAGCCAGTTGTATAAAGAGGGCAAACCCCGAATCATCCCAAAGCTCAGTCCTGCCCCTCCTGTCAAGAGGTTGGTCTCTGAGGATGATGGCGATGGTGTTTTTCTCCATACCATATCTCTGTGCAGCAGGGGTAAGGGTGTGCAAATACCAAGGCCACTGAGTCTTGTGTTCCTTCCAAGCAGTCATTTGGATGACATCTAGTTACCAGGTTCCCTCAACAGTGTGTAAATGTTGGTTCTTTGTTTTAGAACAAAGTACAAATGTGTTTGCATAGACTATGAAGTGTCCCTACCAAATCACTATAATCAGGAAAGTGCAAATTATAAGACATTATCAGAAAGTGTTAGAAGGGCTACTATTAGAGAAAAAAGTTACTATCTGTGAGTTTTGTAAAACAGAAAACTACCTTGTGGTAGGTAAGTTAGTGTAGCCATTACGGGAAACTATTGGGGTCCCTCAGATACTAAACAAAAAGCTCAGCTGGGTGTGGTGTACATTTTTAATTCCAGCACCCAAGAAACAGGCATGTCAATCTCTGAGTTTTAGGTCAGTCTGGTCTACATACAGAGTTCTGTGCTAGCCACTTGGATGCATTGGGTATATTTTATGTACTTATTCACCACCAAAAACCAAAACAAACAAATGTCCATGACACAACTAGAGATGTTTTTCTGTTGCTTTGATAAAATGTCATGATCAGTGCAACTTGGAAGAAACATTTACAGCCAGGCAGTGGTGGCCCATGCCTTCCTTTACTCCCAGCACTCAGGAGGCAGAGGCAGGCGGATCTCTGTGAGTTCCAGGTCTTCAAGAGCTAGTTCCAGGACAGGCTACAAAGCTGCAGAGAAACTCTGTCTCAAAAAACCAAAAATAAATAAATGAATGAAAAAGAAGGGAGCGTTTATGTGGGCTTACGTTTCAGAAGGATAAGACTCCAACGTGGGGAGGAATGGCAGCAAGTGGAGGGAGCAGGAACTAGAGAGGGAACTGGAGGGTTAGGGAAAGGCTGTATAATCCCTAGTGCCATACAAGGCAGCATCACCTAAACCTTAGGCAGTGCCTCCAATTGGGAATCAAGTGGCCAAATACCCAAATATATGGAGGACATTTCTCATTCAAGCCACATCTGTTCACATGAAATATAGGCACTCTGTTAAAAAATGATCAGCATTTTGTTTATGTAGCATTGGTGAATGAGTGTGTATACAGTGTAGATACAGTGGATACCAGAAGAAAATGGGCTGAATCTGAATGGTACTACGGTTAGGTGAATAAACAAGCAGAGAAAGACATGGTGTCACATACAGAATCTAAGCAAATTACGTTCAGAGGCATAGAAGAGAACGGTGGTTTCCAAGGAACTGGGTGAGAGAAGGACTAAGATGCAGTTAAAAGTGAACAAAAAATGGCATGCACAGACAGACTACTCCATTTTTGTTGAAATGCAATGTGATAGTTTTGGGGGTGAGGAGATTGTTTAGGTTGTAAAAATACACCCTTCCATGATTATGTTTTATTGTGCCTTTACCCAGGTTTCTCAGCCCCACTCTCCCAATATATAAAATAATGTATATCGAGTAGTATAGGATACCCAGAAAACATAAGGTCAGATAGCTCAAATCATCTTCATTTAATTTAGTGGCTGATGTTTAAATGAGGATTATTAGTGCACTTAGACAATACATCTTAGACCGATTCCCTCTTCTCCAAAGAATTAATTTGACCTGCTAAAATGTATTATGTATTGTTTTGTGCCTTAGCAAAATACTTTAGTTTCACTCCATGGTCAGTATCTTCTCTATGAAAAGGGGCTGATATCTTTTTTAATCTGTGAAGTGAGAATGCTTTATATTTGAAGATACACACAAAAAATTTGCCAAACTGGACATGTCCAAGATAGATTCTCATGTGTACTGAGATTTTCTAACTGATTAATGAGCAACAGGAGTTTGGTATTTTTTTTTTTTACCAGTTATTTTCAGAGAATTTTTGTTTGTGATGGTTTCACTATCAATTTGAAACTAAGTCCTTAGAAAACTTTGACCATAGAAAATGAGAATGAAGTTGAGTTAAATGCATAAATTATTGAGTATAAAACATACGATTAGGAGGGTTAATAATGGAGAATTCATGGCAGATAGCAGTTAATTTCCAATTCTGTTCCCGAAATTTCTGCCAGACTGCCTGTGTGCAATCCAGCACTTTAATTTTGTGATGTCTGTAATGATTATCACAGATAAAGGCACAGGGTCCGCTTAGAGTTTGCAAGGCTCACGTGCTTGAAAGTTTTACAGCAGCACTTGAGAAAGTTACTGCACTGTCCTTCCTGTCTCCCTGAAAGAACTGCTGAAGATGGGATTGTATAGCTTTTGTAGACACCATGTACTGTTCTCACATAAATACAAGCAAGCAGTACTTCCAAGTGCTTTTTTGTTGCTTTTGGAGACAGGAATTCTGTCTGGCAGTCCTGGAACCGTCTCTGTAGACCAACAGGGTATTAGTAACTACTGACGAGAAGAGTGGGTATGGTGATCTAATAGGCAGTCATACCCACAGAGTTACCAGCAGACTGAATACATAGTTGTTACTTGGTTAGTTACCAAGTGATCTACGGGAGAAGACCAATTTCTCGATCCTATTTGATTTACATACCTGAAAAATGTGACTTAAGGCAGAGTAGTCATTACCATTCACCCCATGCATGATTTTAGTATTTTCTCCAAGTCCTTCATGAAAGGATCCTGATAATATCTCAAGCCTTACCCATATTTCAGTCAATAGTTCAGAGTGACCTACAGCTCTTAAGCAGAGAAATTACATAGTGCAGAAAGAAATCCTCATGCCTTTCAGAACTCCACTGGTCTGGAGTTAATCCTAAATTCTGGGAACTAGAGCTAGTATTATGGACGTACGTACAGTAAGTAGAATTCTGGCACAAGTTAATCACTGTGGCCCTTAAACAGCTTCTGGTTACGTCTACCATTTTTCTGGTTAGTGTACGAACATAAACTGCTAGCGTTGTCAGCATGCTGGTTTGTTTGTTTATCTGCAGTGCTGGGGATCGAGTCTTTGTAAATGGGAAACACTCCTTCATGGAGCTACACCTCCAGCCTGCTTTCTTAAATTTTAATGAAGGGTTGGTTACGTTACTTTACAATCTAGCCATCTCAAACACTATGTTATAGGAACAAAGTTGTTAATGCTATTATTATTTTACATGACATTTAAAAACCTTTCTTAAAAAAAATGTATGAGTGTTTTGCCTGTATCTATGTACTTGAACCATGTGTATGCCTGGTGCTAAGGGACATCAGAAGGCACTGGTTTCCCAAAAAACTGGAGTTATGGATAGTTTTGTGTACCACATAGGGGCTGGAGACAAACTCCAACAAGAACATGTGCTCTTAACTGCAGCATCTCTGCCACATGGAAGTTTTAAGGTATTTTCTTTTCAGGTTGGTACAGTGCCTAGTCACGGTGTCAAACTACTCCCTACAAACCTCACATTTTTTTAAAAAAAATTGCTTTTATATGTAAATCTATTACTTAAATATATTTCAGAGGGTGATAAATCACATGCTTCTGTGTCAAATTAGGCTCTTAAATCAGGGTGTGGCACTACAAACCTTTAATCCTAGCACAAGAGGCAGAGGCTGAAGGATCTCTGAATCTGAAACCAGCCTGGTCTACATAGTAAGGTCTAGGTCAGTCAGCGCTATAGTTTAGACCCTGTTTCAAAAACAAAACAAACAGAACCCATCCACCCCCCCAAAAACCCAAACCAGAACACCCCCCACCACCACCACCAAATGTGGTTTTTGCCTAACATTTAACTCAGCATTGCTTACTATAATCAGGCTAATGACACTTAGCAAAATTTAAGATTAAAGTAGTCAATTTAACAAAATACATATCAAATCAGGTGAATGCTTGTTTGCTCATTTGCTCTATAGTAATTAAACAAATATTTTAAAAAGTATGTTGCTTTATGTACATTTTTAATTGAAATTAAATTCAACCCATGAGTGAAGCTAACCCTGAATTTGGCCAAAATCCCCTTAAGAATACTTAGGGTAAATATAGATTCATTTCTTAAAACAAGAGTCCTAAACTTTATATCAAGTCTTCACATCTAAATTCTTCAAATGACAGGAGAATATTTATTAATGGAAATAGGATTTTCCCCTCTCCTAATCTTAACGGTTATGTTAGTGTGTGCTATTTATACAAAAATGTATGTAAACCTCAAAAACAAAGCCAACCCTGCTAACTACCACGTGTCTGGGGCCCTCAGAGTTCAGAAGAGTATATCAGGTCCTCTGGAACTAGTTATATATGGTTGTGAGCCTCCATGAGGGTGCTGGGGAGAAAACCTGGGTCTGCTGCATAGCAAGTGCTTGCAACTGCTAGCTCCCTCTCCAGCTCCGTACCTCTCTTGAGATGGCAAATTTTACTTCTGAATGGTGGCAAAACTAAGCTAAGGGGCATTGGTATATGCATTAACTGAGGCATCTAAGGATCACCTATGTTAATTAATTTTTTTTTTTTGAGATAGGGTTTCTCAGTGTAGCTTTGGAGCCTGTCCTGGAACTCGTTCTATAGACCAGGCTGGTCTTGAACCCATAGAGATCCACATACCTCTGCCTCCTGAGTGCTGGGATTAAAGGCGTGCGCCACCAATGCCTGGCCTAAACTGTTTATAATAAAACCTCTGGGCGCTGGGCAGTGGTGGTGCATACCTTTAATCCCAGCCCTCGGAAGGCAGAGGGAGGTGGATCTCTGTGAGTTTGAGGCCAGCCTGGTCTACAAGAGCTAGCTCCAGGACAGGATCCAAAGCTACAGAGAAACCCTGTTTCAAAAAACCAAAAACAAACAAACCAGGAAAAAAAAAAAAAAGAAAAACCCCTCTGGGATTTCATATTTGTGGACATTATTATAACCATGACATCAGTTATTTTGACAAAAGTCTTATTCTGAAGTTTAGTCATCTAGAATATAAACTTGTAAAAATGTAGTTTTGTAGCAGGCAAGTACTGAATTTCTAAAAAGCTTCAAGGAAAAACAATTAGAAGTATGACTTCTCAAAAGTAAGAAATTTTTTTAGAATTGTATTTTAAGTGAGTCACGTAGAAGAACATTCACTATTCTTACTATTTTATAAAGAATCATTCTCTAGATTTATTTTGTATGTTATATACGAGAATAAACACCATAAACCGGTAGAGATGCTATCACAAATCAATGCTAAGCTGGGTACTTCATGCATGCCTGCATTCCAGCTACTGGAGAGCCACAGCCTCTAGGTTCAATCCTTTGTGCCAGAAAGTATAAAGGATAACTTTCAGAATATGCTCAATTTCCAAGAAAAACGTGAAAAATTTCTAAATTACTGAACAGTAGGGTGAGCCAAGTCAAAAACTTGGTTTCATCATGAAATGTTTTTATTAAATTTTTTCTTTAAAATAATAAAAACTTAAAAAGCAAAGCTCTCACACCAGCCAAGTCAGAAACAGCCAATTTTCTGAATGAAAACAGTGCTTTTTAAATTTTTTATCTTATATCACTAAATTGAAAGAATAAAAAAAGGATTACAGTTGGTACAGAGTCATGGGGCCATCATAAAAACCCTGAGAAGAAACGCTTCTTGCGTTTACCACCTTCTGCAGCCACTTGCTTCTGCTTTGTCCTTCACCGACATTTCAACCCTGTCAGCTACTGTATCTTCAGATGCTGACTGCATGGGACCTTCTGATTGTCCTCCAGTGTAAGTGGGGGTGCTGTACTTTAACAGGATAGATTTGAACTGCATCAGAGGTGCGTCTGTACGAATACCCATTGGGTCAAAGTGAGTTCGGCTTACTCGAAAGCCTGCTTGGGAAAGACAGCACAAAAACTTTTTTAACCTGCAATAGGGAAAGTAAAAGTTATTAGGTTCTTATGTTTTGACTTCAATCACAATGTTATTAAAGTATGAGATAAACATTCTGCCACGGGTGGCCTTACTTTGGCATATTCATCCCTTTGATGCTGTGCCTGTGGATATTGTAATAGAAGGGGGGATGTGCAGCACTGGCTTCGACCTTCTGCTTCTTGGCTGTATTTATCACTGTTTCACTGCTTTTCCTCTTTCCTGGAACACACAGAATAAGTATGCTCTTAAACGCTGCGGATGGAACGCCTTATAATTTTGCTGGCTACAGAATTCGGGCTGTCCTTCACTCATGTAATGTGTCCAACTCTTGCTTGAGCCGGGACTTCCTTCTACCTTCCTTAAGGCTCTGTTTGCATTTCCTGTATGAAGCCTGTTTATGAACCTAGGGCCTATGACTTCTCCGTTCCTTAGAGTACACACAGCACCATCAGACTGACTGAAGTCTGTCGTTCCTTTTCCTTGTTCTTGTATGCAGGTCTTCTGTGTGTGTAAATCCTTCTCTCTAAATTATATTCTGGATTCCTTGGGGCAATGTCATTCATTGTTTTTTATACCTGAATGCTTTACGGATACATAGTAGTCTTCAATGAATGTGAAAAACAACAGCCACACCATGTATGAAATTCTCAAAAAAAAAAATCTTAAAAAAACAAAATCAAGACGGTCAAGAGAGATGTTAAGAACACTCAGTAGTACTCTTGGAGAGGACCAGGGTTCAGTTCTCAACACCCACATAGTGGCTCCAAGCAATCCAGTGCCCTGCTCTGGACTCTGACTTACCTGCACTCACACGTGCACACACCTTCCCCTAATATACACATGAGTTTCAAGAGTGCTACCACAGATTGATCAAAGTATAATACATGACTCCGTTGCCTATTTCTCAACACTGTACTTAGTCTTTCCATTTTAGGTGGAAGGCGGCAAACAAGTTATTCCAGCAGGCCATCTTTCCAAAGGCTCGAGTGTGTGCACGTGCATGTACACACATGCATGAATAAATACAGACTGACTGACCCCCCCAGCAACTGAGACTTCAAATACTAAAAGGAAATTTTGCTCCAACTTTCAGCCTATGATTATTATATATGTCTTACTCTTGTCTATGCTAGACAAGAGCTTTGTCTTAAAGCTGTAAGCTCAAGAGATCCTCCTGCCATTGCTGGTACTATGGGAATATGTCATGGTACCCAGATAAGCCTTAATTATATGTAGGTGTTATCCTCACATGCTATTTCTTCAGGACAAACAATTGATATATGCTTAAACACAAGTGCCTAGATGGCAAATGTACTGCATGAAACTGGTAAATCATATCCAAAGATAAATTATTGTTGAACTGTTTCCTTTTTACAATAAAATGAAAATGATTTGGGACCCCCAAATTAATTAAACCAGATAAATAAAATATGATTGTATTGTTACATGATCAGTGAGACATCTAATGAAAAAAATACATCCGTAATATAGAACAAATTATAGAGAAGCCTACGATGAAAAAACTCCAATATAATACCTTAATAGTAATTATTAGAAGCAGCATACGGATTTTCTTTTCTCCTGTGCTGTGCTAATATAAAGTATAAAGGTCTATGACACAGAACAGCCATAGAGAGTAGTTCAACTTCCTTATCTTAGATATAAGAGGGGCTCAGAGAGATGGCACTGGCTGTTCTTCCAGAGGTCCTGAGTTCACTTCCCAGCAACCACATGGTGGCTCACAACTATCTGTAATGAGATCTGGTGCCGTCTTCTGGCCTGCAGGCATACATGCAGGCAGAACAATACACATAAATAAATAAGTAAATAAATCTTTAAAAAATATGTTAAAGCGTTTGTTTTACCTTCTATTCTTAAAAAGATTTAAGACATTTCTGCTAAAAATGAAGAATCTGGTAAAAGTTCCACCACCAACACAATGAGGTGGAACAGTGCTGAGAGCCAAGTGCTGTTCAGCGTACCAGAATGCTACTTTTCAGCACACTATCATTTTCAGTGACTTGCATTCTACCAAATTAGATGAAGATGCTAAATGACATGACTGGCACATTATTAAAGCATATACTCGCAACAGGAACTTTAAGTTTCTTTCCATTGACTATTTAAGTGAGCAATCACTACTACGATATTATAGCTTGTAATTATAGGCTGTTGCTTGTCTGCCTTAATGCTATCTATGTTCTGTTTTTAAGTCTGTATTTAAGACACATTTAGAATGCACCGATACTTAATAGTTATATAGTACAAATATACATACCCTGTGCACTGTAAATATCTACTGTGGTATCATCGGTAGTTTTAATAAATACACCATTTTCTTCTAAAATAAAAACAAATGGGAAAATATTTATAGGTGACATTAAGTAACAATTTAATGTTTAAATAAAACTGGAATCCCTTCCACATTTTGAATAGGTAAGAATGATGTTTTTTAACTTACTGGGCCAGTGAGATAGCTCAGCTGCTAAAAGCACTTGCAATCTAAGTTCAATTCCTAGAGCCCATGTAAAGGTAGGACAGACCTGACTTTGTAAAGTTGTCCTCTGACCTCCACACATATGCCTACACATACACAGTAATAATAATAGCAAAATAAATTTTAAAATATATTTTTGGGGGCTGGAGAGATGGCTCAGCGGTTAAGAACACTGACTGCTCTTCCAGAGGTCCTGAGTTCAATTCCCAGCAACCACATGGTGGCTCACGACCACCTATAATGAGATCTGGTGCCCTCTTCTGGCCTACTGGAAGGATACTATATAAATAAATAAATAAATAAATAAATCTTTAAAAAATGTATTTTTGGCTGGGTATGGTGGCATACATCTTTTACTTCAGCACCTGAAAAGTACAGGCAGACAGATCTGAGTTCTAGGCCAGTCTAGCTACACAGGAAGACTCTATCTTCCAAAGAAAAGCAAATGATATATTTCAAGTCTGTAATAGTAGCCTCTTCTTAGTACTTACAAAAGCATAAAGACTACTATGCCCTCCCCTTAGATCAAAGGCAGGCGAACTGACAAACGCCTATTTAAGGAGTAAAAAGCAGCTTTACCAAGTGATATGAATTGACTTTCTGCGTTTCAATGGGCATCACCAAAAGTCTGGGCTATATCTACGCCTACAGTTACCTACAGTGTCTCTTTATAGAAGAGTAGAAAGAGGACAGAGGGGTGGCACGCATGGCAGTAGATGCTCAGCCTTTGGAGATAAAGGCAGGAAAATAAGGGTTTCAAGGCTAGCTTGGAAGCCGAGTGGTGGCGCATGCCTTTAATCCCAGCACTCGGGAGGCAGAGGCAGGCAGATCTCTGTGAGTGGGAGGCCAGCCTGGTCTACAAGAGCTAGTTCTAGGACAGGTTTCAAAGCTACAGGGAAACCCTGTCTCAAAAACCCCAAACAAACAATCAAGGCTAGCATGAGCTACATGTGATCTTGCCTCCAAAAAAAAAAAAAAATTACAACCAAATTTTTAAAGCATATTGCATCATTTTGATTATAACATCAAGGATAGTCGAGCAAGTTAGAGTCACCTTGCTTGCTGAGATTTGAAGGTGCATGAACTGAACACTGACTCTGGGGAGCACACTCTGATTCAAAGATCAGCGTCTTTACTAGGGGTTGAATGTCATCCAAACCGTGGTGAAGAGACTCAAATAGCATTCTTTTTAGAAATCCAGTATTGAAAAGGGAACTTGACCTGGAAAGGAAGAGAATAAATAAAAAACTGGATTTGAGAAATGTTTATTTATTTTAAAAAGTCTTCTAATTAACTAAAATATATAACAAATTATGAGACAGAATAATATTGAAATTCAGGAATTTCTAATTTAGTATTTTTACAAACTAATTTCTCACCCTTTATAATCATGTTAGCTCTGGAAATTACTAAGATTAGCTAAAAAATTCATTCACATAAAATCAACAAGAACTTTTTGGCGCTCATAAGTTGTAGAATGCTATGAAACATGGAGTAGGTTTGAGGAGAACACAGTCAGACAGAAAAGACAATTTGACTCCGTAACAGCCTGCAAAACTCTGTAACCATAGAGAACATAATGCAAAGTGTAAACTTCCACAGTGCGTCTAGCAAGGAACAGTAGTAAGTCTCCCTCCGTGTTGGTGCCTGTGTGAGGACTATAGTTAAAAATGCCCAGCACTGCAGAGGCAGACAGGTGGGTCTCTGTGACTTTAAGACTACCTTGCTCTACACAGGAGATTCAAGCTAGCTATGGCTGCAGAGTAAGGCCTTGTTTCAAAGAGGTTCAGGGATGAATGCCTCCATTTCATTTGAGCAGCTTAAGTATAGCTGACAAAATGTAAATTCCACGACAGAAATTCCAATCCTGGCTCCACCCACTAGCAATGTAGGTCAACTTGAGCCATAACTCCTGTGTTCTCCTCCCAGGACTGGAGTTTGCATGCTACACAAGTGCTTTACCACTGAATGTGTAGTTTCGGCTTTTTTTTTTTTTTTTTTTTTTTTTTTTTTTAACTCCCCTCTCCCCAACAGTTTCACTAAGTTGCCCAGGCTGGTCTTGAACTCACAGCTATAGTCCAAAAACTCACTGTAGACAGGCCTGGACCTTGTGATCCTCTTGCCTCAGGAGTAGCTGGGATTACTGGCCTACACCATCAGGCCCCATCTTTCCTTCTGTGTCTTAATCATGCTACTGTAAATAAAATTCCTCACAGACTTGTCATGGGAATGAGACAGCCTATTACCATGCTTTGTACAAAGGTTCTTCACTGAGTAGTAGCTATAAAGTAGTAAATATAAAATATTAGACAATAAGCATATACTAAAGGGCCATTTAAAGTACAAAATGAGTAGTCAATGTAAGATATGTTGAGGGAAATTTAGAGATTATTTAGGTTGAGACACTGAGAGATTTGAAATGGGAAGTATTACTAAACTGAGGTTTGGGGAGAGGGAAGAGGCTTGATGGCTGTGAGGAGGAAGTCAAAGACAAGACTCAGGCCTGAAGTTGGAAAAACTAAATTCTAGCTCAATAATAATAATAACAACAACAAAATAACAACACCAACAGTTAACAATAATAGGTAATAAATAATAATAACTGTAATAATTATTTTGCTCAGTTTTAGCAAGCACTTAAAAACACCATCCCATAATTTCCTTCTTCATGAAATGAGGGAGCTGACTAGATCATCTTTCTGAAGGCAGCAACCTGTTAGTGACAATTTCTGTTCTGTAACCAGTGTGTAGGATCACTGTGTGGGAGATGATATAGGTAAGAAAGTACTAGAAGGTAGGGCTTGCTCAATTACTCTTCGAATGTTTGTAAGGGATTAAACTCATCTTGGTGCTCCTAAAGAGACCTAGGTGGTGGAGACTATTGGTGGAGGCTTTGGACCCACCAGCTTGGCAGGTGCAGTGGTAGAACAAGAAGGTGAGGACTGACAGCATGGCTGTCCTGTGACTTTCATATGACACCGTGGCATGCACACATGCACTTGCCATCATACACAAGAGGTCAACAACAACAACAAATCAGCAACTTTGAGGTCAGGGCTTGGCTACTGTATGGGACTCTGTGTTTAAAAGATTTCTTTCTTTCTTTCTTTTTTTTTTTTTGATTTTTGAGACAGGGTTTCTCTGTAGTTTTCGGTGCCTGTCCTGGAACTAGCTCTTGTAGACCAGGCTGGCCTCGAACTCACAGAGATCCGCCTGCCTCTGCCTCCCGAGTACTGGGATTAAAGGCGTGCACCACCACCGCCCGGCCTTATATTTTTAATTAAGTGTGGTGTGTGGGAATGTGCATGTGTGTACAGGTGCCTATGGAGGTGGTGATTAGCAGTGGGTGCTGGATTCCCTAGAGCTGGAGGTATAGATAGTTGTGAGTCAATTGATGGGTGCAGGGAAGTCAACGTCCATTCTCTCTGCAAAGCAAGGGCTCCCAACTGCTGAGACCTTGCCTCACCTCAGAGACACCATCTTCCAAAAACCAAACACCCTTTCTTACTATGCAGACACAAGTTATTTAGTTTGCAGATCCAGACTATCTTCTGTTCTACCACCTTTTAGAAAATTTGAGAAAATCTGAAATACTTTAAGGTCTCAGGAGAAGGGGACTCATAATTATTTGCTTAGACATCAAAAGCTGACAACCAGTAAATCAAACTCAAGACTGTCTTTAGGCACATACCACAGAGGCCCGAGTTCTATTGCTGTCTTGCCAGGCATGCTTCCATGACAATTACAGGGCAGCTGTCTATATGGATTTTCTGTAAAAATAAAACACAAAAATATAAAGGATAAATGACAAATGCAAGTGATATAACTGTTATATTAATAACTATGTGCTGAGGACCTACTATGTACCAGGTACTGTGTTAAGAATTTTTTGTGTACTTGAAAATATAATCCTTAAAGCCTTTTGAAGGGAGGCATTGTTAAAAATTTCAACCACAAGAGCAGGATGTTCAGCTTCAGGTGGAAATGTCTGCAGTGTTGAGCAGCGGGGAAAAAATTAATTAAAATGGGTGATGTTGAGAAAAGGAAGATTTTTTGTTCAGAAGTGTGCCCAGCACTACACTGAAAATGGAGGCAAACTTAAGATTGGACCAAATCTCCTTGGTTTGCTTGGGTGGAAGCCAGGTCAGGCCGCTGGATTCTATACACAGATGCGAAGAGCAAAGGTGTTACCTGGGAGAGGACACTGGGTAGAGTACTTGGAGAATCCTAGAGAGTACATCCCTGGGACAAAATGATCTTCACCAGAATTAAGAAGGGAGAAAAGGTAGACTTAATGGCTTGTCTTAAAAAGGCTACTAGTGAGTAATACCACTGCCTTATTTATTATAAAATAAATGTCTCATTACTTTTAATGTGTACCATAATTTGATTCATAAACCAGGATTCAGATCATGAGTAGCTAACAAAATATTTTTGTTGAACAGTTCTGATTTAAGGTAAAGTGGATATGATCATTAAAAATAGCAATTCCAGTTCCATAAATAGTACCACTGCTTTCTCAAAATAGTGTTGCTCTTAATTAGTAATGTTCAACTTCCCACAGAAATGGGGAATGCCACCTCAAAGCCTTCGGAATGGTTTTATACTTAGATTTATATAACTGGGTATATGAATATGGTATATGAATATTGGGGAAACATCTCTTCACTGTGCTCATTGTTCCTTTGTAGTCATTGGTCTGTCACAAGCAATGGTTAAAAATCAGAAAGCAACTGTCTTATTATTTTTTAATATTTTCATTTTATTTTAGTTTTTAAATTTTTATGTGCATTATTATTTTGCCTGCATGTTTATCTGTGTATCTGTGTGGCTGTTAGATCCCCTGGAATTAGAGCTGGAGGCAGCTGTTGGCTGTCATGTGGGTACTGGGGACTGAAACCCAGTCTTATGGAAGACTGGTTATTTATTTATTCATGTTAGTGGTGCTGGGGGTTGATCCAGGACCTCATTCATGTTAGGCAAATGTTCTACTACTGAGCTGCACTGTCGGCCCTCAAAAAGAGTCCTTTTAAAAATTAGAACCTCGTCAGGAGGTGGTGGTGCACGCCTTTAATCCCAGCACTTGGAAGGGAGAAGTAGGTGAAATCTCTGGTCTACAGAGTGAGTTCTAGGAAAGTTAGAGATACACACAGAAGCCCTGTCTTGGAAAAAAAAAATTAGAACCTCTTACCAGGCATAGTGGTGCATATTTTTAGGTCAGACTGCCTGGTCTACATAGTGAGTTCAAGGACAGCTAAATAATGAGGCCTGGTCTTGAAAAATGAAAAACAAACAAACAACAATAATAACAACAACAAAAAACCTCTCTTCAACTAAACTCCCCCAACTCCAGGTTATTCCTAGATTGATCACTGGCTTTTTTGGGACAGCCTGATAAAAATCAATCAGTTCTAGTCTATTTGATATTATCATTTTGCTATACAACAAAATTAAATGTCAGGGCAGGAGAAATAGCTCAGTTGTTCATTGCCTGGCTGGTTTTGATCCCTAGCATAATAAATAAAAGTTAGGCCTGAGGATGTGGTTTAGTTGAAAGACTGTTTTGCTTACTACCTAGCATGCACAAAACCCAAGCTTTGATCCAGAGCACCTCACAAACCAGGCTTGGTAGTATATCCTTGGTAGTATACCTAGGATCTAAGCATCTAGGAGGTAGAGGCAGGACTATCAGAAGTTTAAGGCTAAAGCCAGTGAGATGGTTCAAAGACTAAAGGTGCTTGCCACCTTGGTGACAACTAGTGTTTGATCCCTGGGACCCACATGACTTGGAAAGAACTGACTCCACAGAATGTACTCTGACGTTCTCATGCACACCATGGCAAACTCACACACATAGACAGACAGAAAGTAAATAAAATCAGTTTTAAAAAAAGTTCAAGGTCATCAATGGCTGTGATATGTGAGACACTGTCAAAAAATAAAAACAGTTAAAAAGCTTCTGCAATTGGTGTGACACAGGTGTACGATTAGTTACCCTTCTACAGGAAAGACAGAACACCCAGAAACAAACTCAAGTAGATATGGACTCAGTATAAGAAAAAGAATGTATAGTCTAATAGAGGAGATGTGCCGGGTTAGTCAGTAAAAACCTAACCTCCCTGAAGTACTTAGGAACCAGGAATGCCTTTATAAACAAAAGCCAGAGTATATGTAACTTTACCATCAGGAAACAAACAGACAAACAAAACCTACATTTAAAAAAACAAAGAAAGAAACTGAAGCAAGAAATAAAATTACTGGCAATATATACAGCAAGAGGTAAATTACTTCATTTTTTTTTAATAAAGAGTTCTTAAGAATTCTAGTAAAGGGCTGAAGAGATACCTCAATAGTTAAGAGCATTGGATGCTCTTCCAGAGGATTTAGGTTTGATTTCCAGCACCCACAAAGGCTGTCTGTAACTCCACTTCCAGGAGATCCAATGCCTTCTTCTGTCCTCTGCAGGTACCAGACACATACCAAGATATATATGTAGGCCAAATACCCACATACATTTAAAAAACTCATGTTAAAAAATACCAAGAACTTAAGAGAACAACAATGGGTAAGACAGTTGCTGTCCCAGGAGTGCTTCAACTCTCCAGCAGTAATGTTTGAAAGCAAAGCCTAGCGTGCATGACTAGGATGTGATGGGGGCTCACTCGCCGGAGGCTTATGTGATGCCCAGGCCAGAGGGACTTCAGCTTACCTTCTACCATGTTACCATCCTTCTGAAAGATCCTCTCTTCGCACCACTGGCAGTGGATCAGGTACTGGATTTTCTTGGCAGTCTCGTCTGCTGAAGTAGGCCCCCTTAAGACCCGCACAACTACCAGCACAAAATGTTCCAGAGCCACTGCGAACAGCACTTCTATGCCTTTGTTGCATCGCGCTGCAGCTCTGTCAAAAAAAAAAAAAAAAAGTCACAAGCTATTTTGATGGCTCCTCATTTCCTCTGTATAGCACTGTGCTGACAGAGCTAACCTGACAGCACACTATGGGT
This sequence comes from Myodes glareolus, assembly GCF_982192425.1. Classification (NCBI taxonomy): domain Eukaryota; kingdom Metazoa; phylum Chordata; class Mammalia; order Rodentia; family Cricetidae; genus Myodes; species Myodes glareolus. Next base: position 72,836,482 of record NC_142030.1, read on the forward strand.
GGACTGTGGGAAACTCAATCTTTGGTAACAGTGCTTCCAAAGGATCATTACCACGACTCACACACAGACTGAAATACAGGAAATGAGGGTTGTTAGTCCAGGTCTTCTGTCTCTAGACATTTCCCCTTCAGAATAGCTTGGGACTGCAGTCTCTGCCATTCCACATGGCTCTTCTTTGTAATCATGACCAGTTGTCTGAGTTTAATCTAGTTTTTTCCTAAAAAGCTTCTTACAACCACATGAATTTACTGACTACTGACTGTATGCAGGATTATTTGCTAGCTGCTGACTATGCAGTGAGAGCCCGTCAAAGCCCTTTCCTCTGTGGTTGTGTGGACTCTCTGGATTAGCTCCTACAAGACACACCACTCCCAAGCCTGCTCTTATGAACACTTTGAGTACACAGCATCATGTGCGAACTGTGCATCAGCATCAGGGTTGCTGCTCACTTAACACATGCTGAAGACTGACGAGGACGAAGAACCTGTAATTATGCTGAGGTAAGAATTTGCATGGGAATGCTGTAGAACCTGTGTTCGGGTGGCAAGTGAATAGGCTGATCAACCATTATGATATTCTAAATCACAAATTGCATTATTAAGTTATTCTTACAGGGGGCTGGAAAGATGGCTCAGCAGTTAGGAGTGCTTGCTGCTCTTGCAGAAGACCTGGGTTCATTTCCCAGCACCCACATGGTAGCTCATAAATGCCTATAACTCTAGCTCCAGAGGATCTGATGCCCTTTTCTGACCCTAGCGGGTTCCTGCATACATGTGGCAGACACACCCACACGTACACACACATACACACAAACACAAAAATAAATATTGAAAATATTTTTTGTGGCATAAAATTCTGTACATGGCAGATAATAGTCTTCCTTACAACAGTTCTCAATTCCTGGGACGACACAGAAAGACCTTCCGTTTTACAAGGTCATTTTCAGAATCAAGTTAGAAGCCATCATTTTATTCAGACTATTCGAAGATGAAAAGATCTTTCAAACAGCTTATAAATCTAAAAACAACATTTATTTCTCCTTTTTATGTTGCTACCTCTTCCCTACTCCTGTAAGCACTGAATTAAGACAGGTCTGAAATTAACTTTTACTTTCTTTGTTTCTCTTTTATATTTCAGATATAAACGTCTAAGTTCTAATAAAACACAAGAATAATAGGCCATTAAAATGGCTTAGTGGGTAAGAGTGCTGCTGTTGGCCTGAGAACTGAGGTTGATCCCCAGGCCCACATGGTGGAAGGAGAGAACCGACTATTCCAAGCTGTCCTCTGACCTCCACACATGCACCTATAGAAATACACATGAAATAAATGAATACATGTAAAAAAAAAGAAAGAAAAAGACGACAAAATTAAAACCACTAAAATAAATCAAATTAAAATTACATGTAAGGGATACAGAATTTAAAAATTTATGTATATTTTCAAAAATAAGCATTCATTCATAGTATTATCTCTTTAAAATCATGAGACACACTAAAACATATTAGGAACACTATTGGCAATTTGGTACCTTGCCACTGCAGCTACGACAATTCTGGCTGCTAGTTCCTTGTAATACTCTGTTCGGACAATGTTACATCCATAGTGACGCCGGGCAACATGCTGTGCCTTGGCATATAAGGAACTGATATCTGTAGAAGTCACTGATACTATGCCAAGGTTTCTTACGTTTCTGAATGCAGAGTCTAGGTAGTTCACTGATGTTCCAAAAGGGTCTAGGTGTCTAAAATCAGAAAGAAACAGACATACCTGAGTTTGCATCAGTAAGCCACAGGACACCAATATTATTTCTAATGATGAAAGTCCACAGGTTCAAAAGTAATTTGCAAGCCAGGTGTGATGGCAACACACCTGGAATCCAGCACTGAGAAGGAGGCAGGAGGTCTTCCAGTTTTAAGTCAGCCTAGGCTAATAGGGAGACTGTCTCAAAAAACTGAGGGGAAAAAAAGTACTTTGCCAATCTCTTTTAAATATTTAATTAGGTTTTTTTTTGATTTTTGAGACAGGGTTTCTCTGTAGTTTTTGGTGCCTGTCCTGGAACTAGCTCTTGTAGACCAGGCTAGCCTCAAATTCACAGAGATCCGCCTGCCTCTGCCTCCCGAGTGCTGGGATTAAAGGTGTGCGCCACTACTGCTTGGCCTTTTAATTAGGTTTTAAAAATAAATAAAATAGACAGTGACATGCCAAACACACGGGAACAAATTAGCCTAAGAGAAAATGTTCATTCCCAGGAAGTCTGAAATTTTTCTTATTGGGAATCTCAGGCCAAGGCCAAAAACTGTATTAAAATAAACCACTACAAGTTTCTTTAATTTGAAAGCACCCACCTTCAGTAGACCTGTTTAATCTATTTGACAAATGTTCTTCACTTACATAAAATCAAAAGATCTCAGGTGCATCAGTACATTGGCATCCATCCTGGTCACCTGGATATCACCAAGAGTGTCATCTTCCTCAAGGGCATCACCCTCTTCTTTCTCCTCACTGTCTACCACCACTTTCAATTTGTTTAAGTGGCAGTTTTTTTGAATCAAAGTCACAGAGTTTTCATTCAAGTCATTAATTGTAACTTTGACTGCATTTCCAAGGTGTTTTGCCCATTGCAATCCCATTATTCCTTGGGAGAAAATAGGGGAGAAGACAATAATTAAATATATCAAGTTGCAACAACTAATAACTGAAGTGGTAGGCATTTTATAAGTAATGTGCACACACACACACACACACACACACACACACACACACGCGCGCGCGCGCTCCAAATCGTCATGTCTATGAATCCCAGAATACAGTATGCTAACAGGGTGATACCCTGCTGAAAAAGAAGATGGCAAGGTGAAAGTCCTGCTGCTCAAATTTACCCTCAAGCACCATAAAAATAACAAAGACAATGTACTTTGACTGTAGCCTGGGCTGGTCTTCAAATATTTTATTTTTTAGGCAGGGTCAGTAGTTCTTGAACTCACAGACATCCCACCTGCCTCTAACTTTCCAAATGTCGAAATCAAAGTTGTGTGCCACAATTCCCGGCTGGCTGTGAAACATTAATCCTCTTATTTCTGCTTCCTTGTGTACAGGGACTATAGGCATGCACTAATATGCTCATCTCCCTTAAACCTGAAAAATAACTTCCAGGCCAATGAGATAGCTCAGGAGGCAAAAGTGTTCTCTGAGCAGCTAGATGATGATTCTGAGGCCCAGAACCTATGGAAGAAGGAAAGAACAGACTCCCCAAAGTCGCCTACCCACCTTCCCTGCCACATGCATGCCTTCATTCTCACACATGCATAATTACAAAATGAAATAAAGAAGAAATAATCTTTCTAGGCCAAAATTTCCAAACAGCACACAGGCGCACCATTGTGCAGTAAAAGGAACAACTTTGTATATGCAGTAAGAACTCAATTGGGTAGCTCATTCTCACAGGCTTTCCGTAGCTACTAAAAAGGGCATAAAGAACATTTTCTTCCTTTTTTATTTATATTTTTTATTCATTTAAATGTGGTACATTTACACAATGGAGTTACTCAGCTGTAAAAAACTGACATGAAATTTGCAGGCAAATGGATGAAAGTAGAAAAATCATCCAGAGTGAGGTAACCCAGACACAGAAAGACAAGCATAGTATATACTCACATAAATGGATACTAGATGTAGAGCAAACTATAGCCCACAACCAGACTACAGTCCACAACCTCAGAAAAGCTAGGTAAAAAGGAAGACCCTAAGAGGGATGCATGGATTTCCCCAAGAGGGGAAATAGATGAGATCTCCCGGGTAGGCTGGGAGCAAGGGGAGGAAGTAGAGGGGAGGGAGTGGGGGATGAGAACTAAAGACCATTTTCTAACTGGAAATAGTGACATAAACCCAACTGACAGGCATCTCTAACACACCATCTGAAATACTGACACCTTCTACACACTTCTACTGTACAAATGGAAATAAAATCTTATCTACTGTTATAGACTTTATGTAATTTTTTTCAGACTCTCACATTAAACTTGTGGGATAAATTCTAAGACTATCATTTTAGGGGAACAGACATGTAAAGAAACTGCCACAGAGCTACCAACAATTTACAAATATATTAAAAAGAACAGAATAGTAGTGACTGCTCTGCCAGAGCTGCTTTTAATGATGCTGGTCCAGGATATCTGACTTTCAGAAGATGGGTTGAGAAGCCAATAAAAAGAAAATGGTGCCAGGTCCAGCAGTTTATAAAAATGTTGAATATACCTTTTGTAGGCATCAACTTTAATAATTTCAGATTTTAAAAGGTAAAGAACAGAATATGTAAGGAAGAACATGGCAATAAGTTTGGGGAAAAGTTCATGAGGGTGACAGAAATGATGGTGGAGCACTTTCTAGACTTCAGGTAATCAAGACGCTGCTGTTAACTGCAGCATCAGCATTTGGAGCTCAGAGAAACGGCTGCTGTGTGACACAGGGGAAAATGACTGTGAACACGGAGACTATTGCAATAGACTCGAGAGAGGACAGGAGTGTGAGTTACATTATAAAAGATAACTCAAGCTGGGAATGGTGGCATACACCTTTAATCCTAGCACTTGGGAGACAGAGGAAGACAGATGTCTGTGAGTTCAAGATTAACCTGGTGTACATAGAGTTGTGTGTAGATACACAGAGAAAACCAAAATCAGAACAAAACTGGTGACTGATTTGATCCCGAAAGAGTAAAAAAACTGAGTTGGGAAGAGAGCTCAGTCAGTCAAATGTTTGCATACAAACATTAGGATGTGAGGTTTAATCCTCAATATTCATGTGAAAATCCAACAAGTAAGGATCTGCAATCCAATCTCTGAGAGGTGGAGATAGGGTTTCTAGGGGCTTGCTACTCAAGCCAGTCTACTCAACTCAGTGAGCTCCATCCAAGTTCAGTGAGACCCAGACTCAAAAGACAAGGTAGAGAGCAAGACAAGACAAGGTAGAGAGGAAGAGAGCCAGTGTTGACCTCTGACCTCTGCACACATGCACCCACATGTACACACACACACACACACACACACACACACACACACACACATATATATATATATATATACCAGACATAGAAAAAAATAATTGAAAGTTCACATTTCAATGGCTCATCTTAGAAGGATTACCTCATTACTGTTACCATTTTAAATATCTTACTAAAGAATGGTTATAGTACTAATAATACAACGGAGATGAAACCTAATGCTTCTATAGCATTTCCTTAGTAAGTACTGTTCCAATGACTTTATCTGTGTTGAGATTTAAATCTTTAATACTTGTATGGATATTATCCCCTGTACCCTTTTATACATGAAAAAAAAATCAAAACACAATTTCCTGGGGGCATCAGACCAGCATGTGATGAAGCCAAGACTTGAACCCAGGGACTTTGGCCCCAGAGTTCATGCTTTTAAATGCTTTCATTTTCAGTATACACTTGACCAAGAGTGGAATTCGGCTAATCTTTATGAAGACATGTGACGAGCACGAATGGCCTTTCAGAAATTGCTGTTTCTATTTTCTTTTCTCTATTGCTAAAAGTCTTTTGAGAAAAAATGGTTTTGGTTTCAATGCGGGCTGGCATTGTACATGAAGGCTAGACTCCTACACTGGACACAGCAGTAAGAGGAGCACTTCAAGGACAGCCTGGGCTAAACAGTTGATTCTAGACCAGCTTGAGTTACAGAGAGAGTCAGTCTTAGAAAGCCAAAATTAGAACAAAACCGAGACTTGGCAACGATCATCCAAACCCACAGGAAGGCTGGCGAAGAGGCTCAGCAGGTGAAAGTCAAACTACCTGAGTTTGGTTCCCAAATCTAGGTGGAACGAGAGAAGCAACTCTTCAAAGTTGTCTTTTGACCCCCCCCCCCACATACATACACATCCACACATGCTCTCTCACAATAACATATATACATACACATCCACACATGCTCTCTCACAATAACATACATACATACACATCCACACATGCTCTCTCACAATAACATACATACATACACATCCACACATGCTCTCTCACAATAACATACATACATACACATCCACACATGCTCTCTCACAATAACAAAAAATAAGTGAAAAACACAAAAAGGAGTTATTAGCTATTAGCTGACTACAGTGAACAAATGTCCTTCAATATTGTTTTTTGGCTAGGAGTGGTGGCACACACCTTGAGTCCCAGCACTTGAGGGGCAGAGGCAGGAGGATCTCTATGAGTTCAAGAGCTAGTTTTGTCTTCTTCACTCTGTTTCAGAAAAACAATTGTTTTTCTTCTTGTCAGACATGGTAGTATATACCTACTACTTGGGAGGAGATCAAGGTCATATTCAGTCATTCGGCCAGTTTAAGGCTAGTCTGAGCCACTTGAGAAGCAGAGCAATTTGGAAAAGTACAGGTTGTAGGAGTATGTTACGTAAGCCACAGTGAGACAGTACAAATCTAGGTGCAGAAAGTTCATGTCAAAAACCTGATTCTTAATAAACATTCTCTCTCTCTCTCTCTCTCTCTCTCTCTCGCTCTCGCTCTCATTCACTCAAAATGAAAGGAGACCATATAAGAGACTTAGCTGGGCATGATGGTGCATGCCTTTAATTCTGGGCAGAGACAGGTGAAATTAAGAATCTCTTGGGTTTGAGGCCAGCCTCGGGTACAAAGTGAGTTCCAGGTCGGCCAAGGCTACATAGTAAGACTCTGTGTCTAAAGAACACAACAACAAAAGAGACATAGACTTGAGTCAAGGTAATATAGACTCTTTGGATTTTGATTTGAATTTTTAGAAATGTTTAGTTGTCTGAATTAGTCTTCATTTTCTAGGCATGATAATGCTATTATAGCTTCATTTTAAAAGAGTTCCCTGAGTATGGAGGATAGATAGTCCTGCTATCTCAGCACGGGAAGCTGCAGAGAATCAGGAGTTCATGGAGTCGAAGGTCAGCCACACATGGATCCCTTGCTTGTTTTCTTTTTTCTTTTACTAGTCCTACTTAAGTATTTACATAAAATATGTCCAGAATTTGTTTTAAATTAACAAGAATAAAGAGACTAATGTGTGAAATCTGAACTTGTGGAGATACTGATAGAATAAGACAGAACATGAGTGAATTATATTTGAAGTGACACATGGGAATTAGATAATTACACTGCTTATTTTTATGTAGAATCTTTTTTTAAAAATTCCATAAAAAATAGAAAATCTTGCCTTAGATCTTAAACTTTACGTGAAAATTTGATTTTCTTTCTTTCTTTCTTTCTTTCTTTCTTTCTTTCTTTTTTTTTTTCTTTCTTTCTTTCTTTCTTTCTTTTTTATTGATTCAAAGTTTCACTAGGTAGCTCTGGCAATCCTGGAACTCACTATGTAGACCAAGCTGGCCTTGAATTCACAGGGATTCACCTGCCTCTGTTTCCCACGTGCTGGGATTAAAGCTGAGCAGCACCACCACGTGCAGCTCATGAAGACATTATATAGGGGCTGGGGAGATAGATTTAACTTAAAAGCAATGGCCGCTTTCCAGAGACCTAGCACCCACATTATAGCTTGCATCCATCTCGAATGCCACTTCCTGGGTATCTGATGCCCTTTTCTGGCCTCTAAAAGTACTGCATGGATTTGATAAACATCACACAGGCAAAATAAATTTGAAAAATTAAGTTTTTTTTCTTACCAGTGGCTCCAAAAGCATCTAAACACTCCAAAGGTTTTCGTTCCTTAGCCAAAGCAGCCAACGTACAGAATATTAACTGACTAGAAAGAAAGAATAATCTGAAGTAACTTTGCTGTATTACGGTTTCAACTTTGCAGAATAAATAACATATCTATCTACCTTATATACACTCTCAAATTAACAGTTCAAGACCTATAAGTTTTGTGAGGTTAAACTATGAATCTAACTGAATTATATTTAACAAGCATCCATTTATTTAATAAATAAGACTTTCCACCAGTCTGTACAAGTTTAATTACATAAAGTTAGGCCTATTTTATTCTTTGAAAAATTGGGTTGGTAGAAAATCAAAATATTTTGAGAAAAATGCTAAATAGATGATTTTAATCTTAATATATATCAACAGAGAGATTGAAAGAGGTTCATCTGAAAAGTCTATTGCTCTATTTTCAATCAATCTTACCGATTTAGTTTCATTTTTGGATTAAAATATGAATCTGTTTTCTGAGGTATAGAGTAGTTAGGAAAAACTTGTATATCTGTATCTGTCTCCTTCAAAATTTCATTAGATGATTTGGCAGTAGAAGCTAAAATAGAAGAAAAAAACTGTTACTACAGGATAATTGAAAATAATGCTAAATATCTAACAGAATACATTTTAAAAAGTAGCTTTATATCATTTTGTGCTAAAGCAAATAGTTCAGTAGGCATAAGAAAAAAAAGAAAGTCACAGAACGAATTTATTCAATTGTCTGTGGAAAGAGTCGTGCCTTGGCAGGCATTTGGTGAATGCGAGTACGTTCATCCACTTAAAATTCTGTGTATCCTATCATCATATCAGTATTATAAAACCCAAGAATATCTTCAGATAGTAAAAATCCTAGAGTATTTTTATGATTCATTACGCTACATTATGCACTCACAGGCTGGCTATAGAGGGTACTTTCCATTCGTGGGCGGAGTAAGAATCTTAGTATTTTCTGAACCTCTGAACTTCAGAACACTGGGGAGTCAGTGTTCCCCTACCATCTTATGGATTCAGGGGTAGAACTTGCTTACCAGGCATGCATAGAAGACTTCTACCCATTAAGCAATCTCGTGGGTCTCACTTTCCCACAATTATAATTTTAAACTAAACTGCATTCAAATGGCTATTAAGTAATGATAGGAACATTTTATATTTAGTATACATTATAATCCTTCAGCTACAAACTCAAATGGAATACTGTTATGAAAACAGATGCACATATATTTAAAATATTCAAGAGGTAAGACAAATGTAATATTTGCAAAAATAATTATATTCTTTATCTGTCCTTTTTTGGTCAATATTATATTAAGGACATTAAATGACATCCATATTTCCCCTTCTATAACATCAAGAAAAGTAACCTTTTCTAATGTTTACTCACTGAAGAGGCATGTCTGGTATCTCACAATATCAGCTTTTGCTAACCTAACCCTTGAGATTTTATATTATTCACAATAAAGGACTTTTCCACTAGGCATCCTGTTCCCAGGATTTCCACAATAAGCAAAACAGTTACTGATAGAAAAGTCCTATGACTATAATTCTATAATTTTTCATAATAGATAATTATAAACTCTTTCATTAAGCTATTTAGTTTGGCTGGGCATGGTGATGCATGCCTTTGATCCCATCACTTAGGAGATGGGCAAGCAGATCTCTGTTTGCAGCCAGTCTGGTCTACAAGGCAAGTTCCAGGACAGTCAGGGATACACAGATAAATCCATAAATCCTGTCTTCAAAAAAACACCACACACAAAAAAAAAATTCCTGATTTGGCACGAATGCCATTTGCAGCTTTTATAACATTTACTAATATCTGTTGAGAATAGCTGAACATTATTGGAAACATCATAGAAAGAAAAAAATGTGAAGTTATGAATTACTTGTCAACGTCAACCAAATAATTTAGTTAAATCAGTATGTTTATATACTTAATGTATGAAAAGAGTAACTGGATCGTTTTATTTAAGGACCTAATTCTTAATGTTAGTGAGATTGCATAACTTACCAGCAATGTACCTGGACTTAGTTTCTCCTTTATTCACATGGCGCTTAACATGCCCTAGCATGTCAGTCCTTCTGGTGATTGTCGCTGAACAGATGATGCAATGGTAATGGGCACCCAATTTACTGGAAATCTACCGAATGGAACATTTCATTTAAGCAGGTTACCAAGGCAATAAAATGCGAGTTTTAAGCTGTAATATGTTCGTGAGCACTGGATTTAGTACAGAAGGTGAAGGAAAGATAATTGGCTCTTGGCAAAGTGTAGTTTTTTTTTTTTTTTAAAGATTTATTTATTTATGTACTTTTGTCTGCTTGTACATCTGCACACCAGAAGATGGCATCCGATCCCATGGGACTACTGTTAGAGATGGCTGTGAGCCACCATATGTATGAGTGCTGGGAACTGAACTTAGGACCTCTGAAAGAGCAGCCAGTGCTCTTAACTGCTGAGCCATCCCTTAAGCCCAGGCAAAGTGTAGTTTAAAGAATGGGAAAAAAATGTGCTTTCTTTAAAGTCAACTAATTTAAAAATAAGAGCAAGTATCTGATTACCTGTTCTCCAACAATGGTTGGTTTTACTGGCCGACAAGCTAAGTGACAGATGCACATCCTGTAGCCTAGAATAAAAAATGGCGAGCTGTGTTATTATTATTCATTAAACTCCTACTGGCATTCAAAGTTATAATTTTTAATTTTCTAAAAATAATTAGGATCACCCAGTGCACTGACACATGCCTTTAATCCAAGCATTCAGGAAGCAGAGGCAGGTGAATTTCTTTGAGTGTGAGGCCAGCCTGATCTACATAGTGAATTCCAGGTCAGCCAGGGCTGTATAATGAAACCCTGTCTCAAAAAGAAAAAAAGAAAGAATCATTAGGATTATTCTTCTATTTGTAACATTATGATTACTTGAACAACATTTATTTAATAAATGAGACAGACACATATGAAGTCAAGCAAATACAGGAGACCTGTGTGCAAATTCTAGTTCTGTCAAGATGGTTTGTGCTCTGGCACTAAGACTGTTATATATTGTTCACAACCTTGAACTTCATCTTCTTTGCTTCTTTACTAAAATAACAGGGAATAATCTTGGTTTTCCTCCCACCTGTAAATGTTTTACTTTATTTTTGACTTTATTATTCTTTTTTTTAAATATTTATTTATTTATTATGTATACAATATTCTGTCTGTGTATATGCCTGCAAGCCAGAAGAGAGCACCAGACCTCATTACAGATGGTTGTGAGCCACCATGTGGTTGCTGGGAATTGAACTCAGGACCTTTGGAAGAGCAGGCAATGCTCTTAACCTCTGAGCCATCTTTCCAGCCCCATAAATTTATTATTCTTAGTTTTGGTGTTGATCTTTAGATATTTTTCATACCCTAAATATAGATATTTATTAAGCTTGGTTGGTGACTATATACTTTTTCTCCAGTAAGTTTAACTTCTTTCATGATTTCAATGATCTCTTATAGGAATTTTAAATATAATGGATAATATAGTGCTAGTTACTAACTTATTCCAAACACTAAGACCCCTAATTCTAATCGCTTGTTAAAGAATTTTAATTGACTACTGGTCATCTCAAAATGTATTTGTCAAAATACTGGGTATTGTGTAGCATGCCTGTAAGTCCATTACTTGGGAGGTAGAAGCCAGAAAATGATGTCATCCTCAATTACACATCTACTTAAGGTCAGCCTGGGCTACTTGAGATCCTGTCTTTGAACAAACCATTAGGCCTTTTCTTCAGTTCTTTCTTTGGGTAATTCCAGGGATAAATTCCAGGGCTTTCTACATGCTAAGGAATTACTCTACCGTTGAGTTATATTTCCGTCCCTATGCATTTCCTTGAACCAGATCGTTTCAGCTTTATTTTGCTGACAGAAGGACTCTCCCAACCCAGTCTGTAACTCACCTCCTCCTTATTCTAATACTTACATCGTTTCCCCCACTGCATATTGTTGAGGAGCCCAGAAGGTTGTCTATGTTGTTAAATCTCATAACTTTAAATACTGTCTCGATTCTGACATTTCCCAAATGTATATCTCTAGCCCCATTTACTGCTCACTATCACACCTTGTCTCCATCTCATGCCTGCTGATCCCTTTCTACCATCATGTCTTTTTCAGAAAAAAAATTACGACCCAGTAAGTTTCATTAGCTACTTACAGGAGCAAAGGTGAGGGCTTGCTTTCAGAAGCATGGGTTACTTAAAGAAGTAGGGTTATGTAAGAAAATGTCTCTTCCATTTCCAGTAACCATTAACTCAGCTAGAGGATGCTGACTGGCCCACATATTCAACAATTTCTATCTCACATAATTATATACAAGTGCATATGGATTTGCATGTATGAGAGAGAGAGAAAGTGTGTGTGTGTATGTATGTGTGTATTCCATACATATGTAGGTATAACACTGCAATGCAGAGGTTTTTCTTCAGAGAAAAACTTCAGTTTTATTCAAGTGGAATATTAAAAATATACTCCACATACTGCTAATTTCATTAGTAGCAACAATGACTATTTATGTCAACTTAGAGTCATTTTGGAAGAAGGAATCTCATATGAGAAAATGCCCCTACTAGACTGGCCTGTGGGCAAGACTGTGGAGCATTTTCTTTACTGATAAATGTGGCTCACCTTGGGTGGTACCACCAGTGGGCTGGTAGTCCTGGGTGCTATAAGAAAGCAGGCTAAAGTTGGGCAGTGGTGGCGCATGCCTTTAATCTCAGCACTTGGGAGGCAGAGGCAGGCGGATCTCTGCAAGTCTGAGGACAGCATCTGGTCTACAGAGCAATTTCAGTTAGGGTGACACACACAGAAAACCTATCTCAAATAAATAATAAAACAAAATAAGAAAATACTGGCACAACCAGGCACTGATGGTGCACACCTTTGATTCTGGCACTCAGAACACAGAGGCAAGCAGATCTCCAAGTCAGAGGCCAGCTTGGTCCACAGAGTGAGTTCCAGGACAGACTTGGTACAGAGAAACCCTATCTTAGAAAGAGAAAAGAAAAAGAAAAAGAAAGAAAGAAGGAAAGAAAGAAAGAAGGCTGCTGAGTAAGCCATAAAGAGCAAGCTAGTAAGCTATACACCTTCAGTCTCTGCTTCCGCTCCTGCCTCCAGGTTCCTGCTTTGAATTCATGTCCAACTTCCATGGATGGTGAACTACGTGCTGTTGGTCACGGTTTTATCACAGCAATAGAAACCTAACTAAGACTGTAGTTTACTGTGGAAATAGAAACTTCGAAGTTTGCTAGGCTATGTCGAACATATTCTTCTTAGAGGCTGCATTAGATATGCATATGCCACAATGCAGTCAATATTCCTTTTAATTCCAAGTTTTTGTCGCAAAGTATGTGATGCAATGACTATCCTCACACATCTATCTACCACTGTGTCTCTACTCTTGTCTACTGGTTATTTTATTGGTATGACACTCACATGAAGGATTAATATATATATTTTAAAATGTAAAAGATGCCGTACTTCACTGCCTCAGAATCTAGTCTCTTAAAGTGATCTTAGTTTCAATTTTATTATTTTCCTTATGAACCAACTTGTTAAAAATTTATTCCTTCAAATTACATCATTTTGTCATTATACTTAGTGTATTTTTAATCATTTTCCCTTATCTTATAGTAAAGCTAATTCTGAATACCTTATATTCTATTAACATCCTGAAAATCTCAGCTACTGACTTTTTTCTCAGTACCAATTATTTTATTTTCTTGCTTTTTTGCATTTACTTTGTCGTTACAATTATATGTGGAATAGCAGCTGTTCTACATGAGGAAAAGAAACCTAATAAAACATTGTTTAACAAGCAACAGATCAGAGTTGCCCCATACATCGCAGTCACAGATGATTAGAAATGTCCACTGAACTGTCATGTGTTTACTGTCTTTTGTTAAATACATTAAATCATCATACTATAAAGTGAAAATACTTGAAATACTAACCTTCAAATTCAACTGAGATTTTCCAGTGTAAATTCTGAAGGTGTCGACGAAGCTTCTGACTACTATAAGCTCTGAATTTTTCCTTAGGGCACAATGGACAAGTATGACTGTTTTCTTAAAGAGAAGAAAAAGCACAGACTATCAGCTATTAACGCCTGGATTCAGCTACAAAAACTACAGGGAACCTCATGTACTCACCCCCCTTCTTAGACAAAGATTTTAACTGCAGGGATCTATTTATTTCTGATCCTGGATGTCCTTCAGAAGATTTGTAGCATATGAACAATGACTATTTTTTAGCCTTGAAACTCTGCTATCTGTGGCTAGTTGATGACAGCTGTTTCCAGTAGGAACAGAGAAGTTTAAAAGGTGATACTGCCTTTTGCTAAACTTTTGCTAGGAAGTCTACCACTCCGCACCTGAGAATGGAAAACCAGCAACGTGACCTTTCTAAAAGGCAGGTATTGGGCAGAGGTGCCTGGGCATCTGCTATGGTACTTCCCTTACTACACTGGCAGTAGTGAAGACAGCTAAAAGACAGGGTAAAAAAAATAGAAGACAGAGCGCAATGCATTGCTGTTCTGAGGCCAGGGACCTGGAAAAACCATCATATCCTGATCTTTACTGTATCACTACATTTATGTTTTCCCTTATTTATGAAGTATTACTGAAAAGACTAGATCATCAAAATATGCATTAACTTAGCAATACAGTATATTTTAAATAACAGTTCTGATAAAGTGTCCAAGAATTAAAATCTCAGGCTGGCAAGCAGCTCAATAGGTAAAGGAATTTACTTGCCACCAAGCCTGACAACCTATGTTCAATGCCCAGGACCTACACTGCCAATAAGTAGGCAAACAAATAAGAACTACAATCTCAAATTTAAGCTTAAAGCAATAAAATATACAGAAATTACCAATCAATAATGATTTTAATGCAAAAATATCTTTCGTACATAGAATAATGCAAGAATAAGTATAATTCATTTTTGAATATACACTGCTTATTTTAAACAAACACGAGAAGTAGGCACTTAGCAGAGCAGAGCACGGGCAGATGCGATGGGAAGCACCTAGAACAGAGAGCGGGGCAGACGCGACGTTCAGTGGGAAGGCACTCGTCATCCAGCCTTAGGATCTCCGGGAGGCACACGAAAGGAAAGCACTGAGCTCCGCAAGTCACCCTCTGACTCCCACATGTGTGCCACAGCGTGCTCTCTTTACCAAATAAATAAAATGTATTAAATAGAGAGACAGAAACTATGAGGATGAATAGTGGGGTAGAGGCAGGAGAGTGGAGCACTGACAACCTTTTAGAAATTTGTTCCAACTATATTGCCCCCACTTTGTACCAGAGAATTTTACCTGCTTTTTAACTTATTTTTATTTTATGTGTATGTGTTTTGCCTGAATATATATGTCTGTGTACCATGGACATGCTTGGTGCCTAGAGTGGCCAGAAGAGGGCGTTGGGTCCCCTGGAACTAAAATTATAAATGACTGTGGCCCAGTCCAAGTGCTGGGACTTAAACCCATACCCTCTGGAAGAACTGCCAGTGCTCTTTATCAATGAGCCATCTTGCCAGGTGGTAGTGGCGCACGCCTTTAAGCCCAGCACTTGGGAGGCAGAGGCAGGCAGATCTTTGTGAGTTTGAGGCCAGCCTGGTCTACAAGAGCTAGTTCCAGGACAGGCTCCAAAGCTACAGAGAAACCCTGTCTCAAAAAACCAAAAACAAACAAACAAACACCCAAAAAACAAAACAACAACAAAAAATGAGCCATCTCTCCAGTCCCTGCTAAGCTATTTTAAAGCAGTGTTTTGGGATGTTCAAAACTTGTTGCTAATTCAATTACCCCCCTATAGAAACTCTGTACTACTGTTCTAGTTCAATAGGAATAAATTTATTCTTACAAACTGTTTTCATGAGTTAAATGTCTCAAAAAGGAAAAAATAAAGACAAAACAGAGCAATGAAAACAAGATATGAGACCTTGTCTCAAAAAAAAATCAAAAACAAAAAGAACAAAACAGAAAGTGTGTGTGTACCCCCAAACACGGGTATACCTGGATCCAGAGTACCTGAGTTCAATGAACTGGCAGAGTCAACATCTCTTTCAGTCACAAAAGCTAACTTCTCCAGATCAGCAAGTCGTCTTTGAATTGAGATGTGTCTCTCTGAAAAGAAATTTTAAAGAGTTAGAAAATTGTTTTAGCATTTTCCCCTATTCCATTTTTAGTTATTCCTACCATACAGACATTTATACTTTTGTTTTCTATCGTATGGAGTCTAGTACCTCATGGGAACGGCTATAGTTCAGATCAGAAAATGGCAAGTGTACTTCAGGAGACAAACGCTATGAAGAAAAACTCCAGTGTGTTTAGTCAAGGTAATTCCATGGAAAATGTTTCTGCCCTTGGGGCTGGAGGTGTAGCTCAGTTGGTAGAGTATTTGCTTAGCATCCAGGAAGTCCTGAGTCTGAAGCTTAGGACCACATAAATGGGCATGGTGGTGCACACCTATAACTTTAGCACACAGAGGTGGAGGCAAGAGGACAGGAAGCTCGGAGTCACCCTCAACTACAAATATCTTTTTTTTTTAAAGGATTTATTTATTTATTATGTATACAGTGTTCTGTCTGCACATATGCTTGCAGGCCAGAAGAGGGCACCAGACCCCATTACAGATGGTTGTGAGTCACCATGCGGTTGCTGGGAATTGAACTCAGGACCTCTGGAAGAGCAGTCAGTGCTCTCAACCTCTGAGCCATCTCTCCAGCCCAACTACAAATATCTTCAAAGCTAGCCTGGGCTATATGAGACCAAGTCAAAACAACAACAACAACAAAACCAAAACTAAAAAAATTTCTACCCTGTACAAAATAGCCTGAGAACTATAATCGATGTTTTGTGTCTTCAAAGAGCTTTAATTACAGGCAAGATATTAAGATGTTAATTTTTAACATAGTAGCTATATAATGTATGAATATCAGATGTACAGGTAATATGATACCAAGGAATGCCTAGTCAATCCTAACAAGTGGCTGGCAATATTATTTATTAGAATTAACAAATGACGAACAATTTCATAACTGAGGTTATGAACAGAATTTCAGTTAAGTAGACTTGGTGACTAGTCTTATACTTTTTTGCAGGACAGGGTTTCCCTTGTGTAGCCCTGGTGGTCCTGGAACTTGGCTCTGAAGACCAGGCGGTAAATGCCTTTACCTACAAGGCCATCTCATCAGCCAGAAAATTAGTTCTTAAATGCAACTAACATGTGTTTCAATTCTAATACAGTTTATGTTTCCCAACCATTTTTGTCTGTTATGCACTTTGAGATTTCCTAAACACAACACATTCCTCAAGTCAAATGCTTGGAAATTATAAGTTAAGTTTCCTGAAATATGCTGGACCATGCACTTCGTTTAGTATGTATGTGTGTGTGCTGGTGGTGGGGCAGCAGTCTTAAACTGTTAAATCTACTACTGAGTAAAGTAGTAAATAATCTACAAGTGACTGGAAAGAGAAGTTGAGTCAAAAGAAGCAGGAAGGTAGAATCTGAAAGAATAAATGGGCAGGGTGAATCGAGGAGGAGCAGCCAAAGGAGAAAAGTGTAAGAGAGGAATGCACATAACTAAGTATTACAGCTGGAATAAACAAGAAAACACTACTGTATTAGTAAACGGTCTCTTGTGTTTTTCTGTGTATCCCTGGGTGTCCTGGAACTTGGCTCTGTAGACCTCAAACTCAGATCTGCCTGCCCCAGCTTCCTGAGTGCTGGGATTAAAGGTGTATGCCATCACCATCCAGTTTCCTGTGATCTTGAAAAAGTGCAAAGAATAGATAATCAAAAGGAAAGAGAAAGCAAATCCAGAAAACCTGTAGCATGAATAATAAAAACCCAGAGACAGATCCTGTGGTTCAGGCTGAAGATCGGAAAAGCAAAGCAGCCAGTCACTAAAGAGACCTTTTACCTCTACCAAATCTTCAGACCAAAAGAACAAGATCCTGTCTTCATGAATCCTCAGACTCCACACTCCAGTGAGTTCCTGTCTCTTCTCCTTTATAGTCCTCTCTCCACCTTCCTAGTGGCGGGATTAGCAGTGTGTGTCTCCCAAACACTGGGGTTAAAGGTGTGAGTGGCCACCACCTGGGTCTCTTGCTGGATCATTGTTGTGTAGCCCAGGATAGCCTTGAACTCACAGAGATCAATCTGCGCCCGCCTCCTGGGATTAAAGTGTGTGTGCCACCACTCCCTGGCTTCTAGTAGCTTTAGCTTTGCAATCTTATCTTCAGGCAAGATTTATTTATTAAAATACAAATAAAATATCAGCACAAAACCCAGTGTAGATGTCTTTTCAGGACTCTGGTACTGCAGAAAAGGAGACAGATAAAAACTGCAGTTTGTTCTTCCTAAAGATGAAGCGTTCTGAATACATAGGCATTCCAAAGGAAAGGCATTCTTACAGAGTGGGAACCCGAACTCATAAGGCCAGGGGATGTTACCTGACAGATGAACATCTCCAAAGAGAATGGAATCTCAGGCCCAGTCAATATGCTAAATAATTTAAAGCCTCAAATATTTTAATTCAGTTTTTGATGCTGCCACCTTCCTGTCTACCAGCTCCATTCTCAGTCCACTCATTCATACGTGTGCATAATCTGTGTCCTTTTTTCCTTCTTTCTCATAGTAAATAAAAAGGCAGCAGTTATACTTGATTTATCCTTCTGGTGGCTGAATGTCAAGCACAGAACTGGTACTCAGCAGGCACTAAGGATAGTTAAGTAGTTTTGAAAAACCATTAGTTTTGTTTGTTTGTTTGTTTTTTTGAGACAGGGTTTCTCTGTAGTTTTGGAGCCTGTCCTGGAACTAGCTCTTATAGACCAGGCTGGCCTCGAACTCAAAGAGATCCACCTGCCTCTGCCTCCCGAGTGCTGTGATTAAAGGTGTGTGCCACCACCGCCCAGCAACCATTACTTTTTGAAGGTAGCAGCACATTTTTATCCCAACTTCGGAATCAAACACCATCAGACATTTCTGCTCAAACAATTTCCTAAGCAAAAGCAGAATGACAAATACTGTATTAGTTTTTTACTTTTTGAGATAGGGCTCACTGTATAGCTAAGACTGGAACTCACTATGCAGCACATGCTGGCTTGAAATCCATTATTCTCCTACCTCAGTCTCCTAAAGGCTGGGATTACAGGCTTGAGCACCTCACATACCAGGCTGCACTCAAAAAGTTAAAATGAGATATATGAGGGAAAAAAGCATCCTTAGTTTTTAGAATTGACAGTAATGATCAAAAAAGAATCCATGTGTACATACTAAACTACCACATTTGAAATCATGAAAGGTTGTTTCATGGTCCAGACATGTATGTGCAACAAGTTATATATGCTGTATAAAGGTGTGCTTAAACTATTCTGCCAGGTTGTGCAAAACAAGAGAAAGAGCCTACTAAGTTAGGAGAAGCAAACTGAAAATGCTGTTGTCCACTACTGAAGGAAACTAAAAAACAAATAAACAAAAAACCTGTCTGAAAATTCGTCATAAGCCTAGAATTATCTGTAAAATCACTTTTTGGCTTAACATGGTCGATATCATTCTGTATTTAAATCAGTCAACTTTTTTTTGTAACATACTAATAATCAAGAAAGCAAACCTGTTGTTAAATCAGATAAACCAAATAAACTAGAAGGTTCTTTCACAACTTCTGTTACTTCTTCCTCAATTTTCAACTCTAGTTCAGAATTACCATCTTCATCTTGCCTGGCTGCTATGACTAACTTCAAAGGACTAACTACATCAACTGAAAATACATTTTTAGATGATTAGTGTGTGTTTGAAGCTTTCTTAAACAGTATATTCAAGTTACACATTTATTTTAGCATTTATATGCAAATGTTTCCAGCCCCTGTCCCCTAACACTTACACTTTTGAGAAGATGTCTCCTTAAAGAGACCAGGTTAATCTCTAATTTATCAGCCCTCCTGATAGTCTGTCAAATGCTAGGATTACTGGCATGCACTACCATGTGGAGCCACTATCTACGCCCCGTGTCGAGGTATTAAAATGGTGAGGGGGGTCAAGAAGGCATGCATTCCCCAAACTGCTGAACTATTTTTATTTAACATAATCAGGAGGACAGTAGCTACTTCCTTAAGAGTAGGAAATTCTCTGTGCATCAGACTGTAAAGAGAGAAAGGAAGGAAGACAGGAAGGAAGGAAGAAAGAAGGGCCAGCCTTATTTTGCACTGCAAGCTGTGATTGCGAATGATCAGAAGCCCCCACTGGCTGATTTTGTTTTGCCTGTGACTAGCCCTGCAACTCTTAAATGTAGTTTTAGAACTGCAAAATAATTCTTTTAGATTATGACTGTTTTATATACATCAAACCCCAAGTTGGCTTAGAAATAGTAAATATGTATTAATTTCTCATAAGTGATAATTTGGAAAGAGTATAAAGATCAATAAAGATCAATTTATGAACTACAAGATGTGTTGAAAGAACTTGTTGACTCTTTCTTAGGCTCACTGTATAGTGTTAAGGTCTTTTTTTTTTTTAAAGAAGGTTCTTAAAGTGCTAATTATCAATCTTGGGTTTCCTATATGATGATCCAATAAACCATCACTAAGAACACACATAAACACATTCAGGGAACAAAAGAATGAACTATTAAGTTTTCACGATCGTCTTCTGATGGAATGAAGTACAAAGCTCAATTGGCTTTTAGCAGGTTCGTGTCTATGGATTTCAAATTATTTTTGGAAGGAAGATATACTACAGAAAATTTAGTAAGACAAATCCACCTGAGTGTGTGTGTGTACGTCCTGATTGAAAAATCAGTTTACAGTTTCTAAATCTTGACAGGATCTCACCTCAGAGGCTGCCTCCGTTACTGTAACACACTTGAAAGGAGTTATTTAACTATTGTAGACTGGGTTGAGACGGAAACTACTAGACACACTAACCGACAACGCCACTAATCTCATTGTTTATTTTATCTGCATCACCCCTGGCCTTCATGTATCTTTCATGATGATGTCCTCGAGGTTTACGGAGGTACCCCCTTCCATTCTATATTCCTTCCTGCCGCTCTCGTTCCTCCTCCCATTTCCCTAAATCTGCCTCTCCACATTAAAAACCACCCCGGAGAAGGGCCTCCCCAAGAGAGGAAAGGTTACTCGCTTCTCTGCGGCAGAAAGATCAGGCCGTCTGCACTTACTGCTTTCAGCCTCCTCGGGGACAGAGGCTAGGGACGGGGACAGGGCCGGAGCCGGGGCCGGGGCAAGGGCTGGGGCTGGAGCCGAGTCCGGCGTCGGAGCCGAGTCCAGAGCCGAATCTGCGGCCGGAGCTGGGACCGGAGCCGATTCCGGGGCCGGGGTCGGGACCCTGACCTGGGCCTCCTCCTCCTCCTGGGGTGGCAGCTCCTCCTCCGCCATATTCTCCATAGCTACGGCCTCCGTGCCAGGGGACGCGGAGGGGACTCGCGACGGAGCAAGAGAATTGACGTTAATGCCCACAGGGCTGGATCCAGGGCGGGGGAAGCAAATGGGAAGGCTGCACGGGTGCCACAGACGAACAGCAAGGCGTCAGTAACACAGCCCTGCCAGCCGAAAAGCAGAGGGCCAGAGGCAGCGGTTCGAGCTTTCACCGGCTTCCCCTTCCCCGAGGCGTTACGACGCCACCACAGACTGCGCAGAAGCGCGTCGCGGGCACTGTCCAATGAGGAGTAAGAATTCCGTTTCCTCGGTGCCTCTGTGCTCCACAGGCCGCCACCGAACCGAGCTAAGACTACAATACCCAGGAGCATCGCGCCCCCCGGGCGGGGCTCAGTTCCGGTCCTCGGAGGAAGTACACAGAGATCTCCGAGAACTCTAGAATTCCCTGGAGTGTTCGGCGCTTGGTTGGGTCAGAGCGCAGAACTACATTTCCCAGCGTGCAGCGGGCTCGAGGAAGGCGTCTTTGGCACCCGCGGGGACTTGGGAGTCGCCGCCACCGCCTCCGCCTCTGCCTCCGGCGCTGGTAAGTTAGGGTTTTCGGGACTCACGGCTTTTCGCTGGGCGACAGCCTTCCGCTCCTGTCTCGGCTACCCAGATGCCTGTCGGGCTCGGGAACTGCGGGCCGAGGTGTGGCGGGACGACTCTGTTGGCTGGCCGGCTGTCGGCCCTCTCTGTGGAGGGTGTGACTGGGAGCCAGGTTGCTCCAGCTGTGCTGAGGGGATGACGGCTTCCGAGGGGGTGGGCCTAGGCTGTGGAGGGCTCGCGGTGGCGCTTTTCAGTCAGCCGCGCTGAGGAAGAGTCCCGCGTCTGCTCCCGCCCCCCCATTCCCAACTTTCCTCAAGCTCCTGAGCAGACCTCTCTTTTCTCCTACTGTTTTGCCTCAGCGTTACCAGAACAAGCGCGGTGTGGTTGTGGGAGATGGTTTTTGCTGTTTTGACCTGGTTTTAGACTTTTAAAAACAGCGATCTGCGCAACCGGGACACTCAGATGCATTTTAGATTCTCCAAGGTAGGTGACCAATGAATCCTCTGTATCCCAGATTTTATCGTTTTTATCCTGGGCTTGTATGGCACCGAAGCCTTACTCGTTCTTTTCTCTTTATTTCTGAGACGCGCATTGGAGTAGACGGAAAAAAGCAAAACAAACAATAAAACAAAACAAAACAAAAAAGAATTTCCATTTTGGTTGCCCCACTTGGGACTCTCTTGAATGAATGTTAAAGGCAGGTATAAAACCCACACTTCGAGGGTGGTCAAGTATTTGCTTAATAGGGTCAAGTCTTTGCTCGCTGGTCTGTTTCTTCCTCTGTTGGGAAAGCGTAAGAAATGACACTTGCTTATGTGACCCTCTGAAGTGCTGTCTGGAAATTCATCTTTTCATTCTCCTAGTTAGAAAGTGTGTTTGAATGTGTTTTTCCTTTCCCGGTTTATTGTTAATAGATTGTCCAGGAATCTTCTGCAAGTTCTAAAGTCCCTTTAAGGCTGCGAATGTGCTTACCTCAGTGGTAGAGTATTTGCTTAGCTCACAAGCTTTTACGTCAGAGGCCTGATACTACCAGACAGCTAAAACCCTTTTTGTCAATCTATCACCTCTTTTTGACAAGTATTCTTTTTTAAAATAATATTTATTATGTATACTGTATTCTGTCCGCATGTATGCCTGCACATCGGAAGAGGGCATCAGATCTTAGTAGAGGTGGTTGTGAGCCCTGTGGTTGCTGGGGATTGAACTCAGAACTTCTGGAAGAGCATTTTAACCTCTGAGCCATCTCTCCAGCCCTTGATGAGTATTCTTGTGTGTAGAGTTGACTGACCGTTTAACAGTCATTAGAAATGAGATAATGGCACCAATTACAACTTAAAGAAATGCTAACTGTATCAGTGTACCATCCAAGACTTGACATTATTTTTAATTTCCTGAACTCCCCCACCCCTACCCTTTATTCTTGTGCTCTTGCAGCACCTTGTGAGGTTGAGGATGAAACCCAGGACTTTGGGTATGGATAGGAAGCACTGTATCTTATCTTTAAAAGACATCCTCAGCATTCAATTAAATGCCTAATTTGAAAGCTTGATTCAATATTTTAATCTCATTTAATGCCATCTAAATAACACACTAAGTTAATGGTAGCAAGGGGATTCAGTGGCAGTTTTAGTTCAGAATTTCTAAGTATGAAAGAATTTTCAGTTTGAAGACTTAAGGGAGTATTCTTCAACATCAGTTGTGTTGCCAAATAAGCTATCTTATATCTTTTATTTATTTACTTATTTATTTATTTTTTGAGATAGGGGTTCTCAATGTAGCCCTGAATGTCCTGAATCTTACTCTCTAGACCATGCTGACCTCGAACTTAGAGGTGCGCTTAGGTCTGTCTTCATTATCCAACTGTTCTTTCATATCTTAAAGCAATAATAAACATAAGTCCCACAGGTTTTGTGGAGCTAAAAATTAAAATTAGCTTCCTGGGCAGATGTGGCTTTGAGTATTTAATGAGGATACAGTTCCAAACTATCTGCAAGGTCCACTGTCATGTAAAGAGTTGACAAGGGTCAGCTTCAAAGTCACTCTCTTGTCTGAAACTTGGTTTTGGTTGCTGTGTGTGACTTTCCATGAGCTACTTGGTGTCATTTAGGACTTGGTGTCTGGCTTTCCCTAGCATGAGTTATCAAAGACAAAATGATAGTTAAATTTTAGCTGAATATTTGATACTGTAAGTACTTCAGTTTTTCAGAGATGATTGATTGATAATTTTGATTTTATAATAATCAGTGCTGAGAATATTGTTTCACATAAATATGTAATGGGTATCTCTATGATCATTTCAAAAATTATTGGAAATTTTTCTCTAATATCAAACCAAAATTAATTTAACATTTTTGAAATATGAAACTGAAGTCAGCAACTCAAACAGCAATTTGCATGCAAACATTCTAAAGCAATATAGTCCAAAGATGTAATAATTGAGTGCTGTAGGAAGATATTAAAATTCTTTGTTTTCTGTAATCAAGCCATTATTAATGTGTTTCTATAAGGAAAATTTTGCATGTCCAGTAAAAACACTGCAGTTCGAGCTGGAGAGAGGGCTCAGAGGTTAAGAGCATTGCCTGCTCGTCCAAAGGTCCTGAGTTCAATTCCCAGCAACCATATGGTGCCTCACAACCATCTGTAATGAGGTCTGGTGCCCTCTTCTGGCCTGCAGGCACACACACAGACAGAATACTGTATACATAATAAATAAATAAATAAAATAAAAAAAATAAAAAACCAACACTGCAATTCATGACATACAGCAGCCATGCATATGAGCGAAGGTACTAAAGGTAGCATTAGCTGGGGTTTTGTGGGTATGAAGGCATGTGCAATGCAAAGTTCGTGTATATTGTGTTCAAGGCTGCAGTGGTGTCACTCGATGCAGTACTGTGAGTGTAGCCAGAAACATCTAGGATTCATTACACATGACTTTCAATTAATTTTAGTCTTTGTGTGTTCAGAAACCCTTTAATGTTGCTAATATAAGGTTGTAACCCATAGTTTAAGACGCTGGAATCTAGAGAACTGCTCACTGAAGAAACTGAAGAAAATCCTCTTCAGTTATTTGTTTTAATTTGCATATAAAGGAATGTAAACTTTATGACAAAATGAATTTAAAGAATGTCATAGTACACAGGAATGCGTTGTTTGTTAGTTTTAGGTCAAGTTGACATAGGGTAGAGACATATCTGGGAAGAGGGAATCTTAATTGAGAAAATGTCTCCATTTTTGTTTGTTTTTTTTTTGAGACAGGGTCTCACCTTTTAGCTTTGGTTGGTCTGGAACTCACTATAAAACACTATACCCACCACCACCACCACCACCTCCCAAAACGACCAGGCTGGCCTGGAACTCATGGAGATCTGCCTGTCTTCCAGAGTTTCGAATTAAATGCATGTGCTACCTCTTTTGGTTAGGGTACTTTTTTTTATTTGTTTGTTTGTTTTCTTATTTATATTTATTGAGCTCTACATTTTTCTCTGCTCCCCTCCCTGCCTCTCCTCTCCCTCCTTCAATCCTCCCCCAACGTCCCCATGCTCCCAATTTACTAAGGAGATCTTGTCTTTTTCTATTTTTTACTTCCCACGCAGATTATATCTGTTTAAATCTCTCTTAGTGTCCTCATTGTTGTCTAAGTTCTTTGGGATTGTGGTTTGTAGGCTGGCTTTCTTTGCTTTATGTTTAAAAACCACCTATGAGTGAGTACATGTGGTAATTGTCTTTCTATGTCTGGGTTACCTCACTCAAAATAATGTTTTATAGCTCCATCCATTTTCCTGCAAAATTCAAGCTGTCATTTTGTCTTGTTGACCATGTCTTTTGCCTTACAGAAGCTTTTCAGTTTCAGGAGGTCCCATTTATTAATTTTTTCTCTCAGTGTCCGTGCTGCTGGGGTTCTATTTAGGAAGTGGTTCCCTGTGCCAATGCATTCAAATGTACTTCCCACTTTCTCTTCTATAAGGTTCAGTGTGGCTGGCTTTATGTTGAGGTGTTTGATCCATTTTTACTTGAGTTTTTGTGCATGGTGATAGGTATGGGTCTATTTTCATTCCTCTACATATTGATATCCAGTTATACCAGCACCACTTGTTAAATATGCTTTCTTTTTTCCATTTGATATTTTTTGCTTCTTTATCAAAGATCAGGTGTTTGGAGATGTGTGGATTGATATCCAGGTCTTCTATTCGGTTCCATTGGTCCTCCTGTCTGTTCTTATGCCAATACCAAGCTGTTTTCAGTACTGTAGCTCTGTAGTAGAGTTTGAAGTCAGGGATTGTGATACCTCCAGAAGTTCTTTTATTGTACAGAATTGTTTTGGCTATCCTGGGTTTTTTGCTTTTCCAAATGAAGTTGAGTACCAGGTTAGGGTACTTTTTAAATTAGTAGTTGATGTGGGAGGGCAAAACCCATTGTGGGTGCTATCACTTCTGGGCAGGAGGTCCTGGAGTGTTTGTGGAGGCAGACTGAACAAACCAGTAAGCAGCACTCCTCCATAGCTTCTGCATCAGCTCCTGCCTGCCCTGTCCTGCCCCTACTTCATTTATTTAGTCCATTGGTGGACTGTTGTGATATGGAAGTATAAATCCTTTCCTTCCCAGCTTGTTTTTAGTCATGGCCTTTATTTCTTCAGTACAAGTCTCAACTGTGGCAGATGCTTTTCCTTGGATAGTACATTGTCTAGTGCTTTTTTTCTACTATCTCATTGGAAGAGAAGTTTCAGATATTAGTGTATCCAAAGCAACAACATCAAACTGAGATGAATCAGCGAAAATGTCAAGGGCAGCCTCATACTCTGTAAGCAGTGTCTTATATTAAGAAACAATCCAGGCTGACTTAGAATTCCGGGACTCAGTCTGGTCTCCTGCCTTAGCCTTTAAGTAACTGAGACTATAGATATCAAAGGCCATCAGGCCAGACTCGAGAGTTTTTTGTTGTTCTTTTTTTTTCTTTTTTGTTGTATCATCCATGCTACTGGAATTAAATTCTTTAGACAAGAGAGAAAAAGCCAGAAGCATGAATTGAGCTGTTATCATAGACTATCCTTGAAGGCAAACATTTTTGGTACTTAGGAGATTGTTTTTAGAAGTTTGTTAACTGTTCATGTATTAATTTTGTAAGTCCCCCCCCATTAGCTACCAGCATTTGTTTTTATTCAAGTTCATTAGATATTATTTTATTTGGTTTGGTGTTTTGGAGACAGGGTCTCTCTGTGTAGCCTTCCACGGCCTCCCTAATGCTGGGAGATCTTATTTTATACACCTTTACCTATTTGATTTATGACTAACTAGGAATAATTGGATTACTTGGCTTATAGCCTTTGTTATATTCATATTGCCATTGCCAGTTTTTAACTGTTTTTCGGGCTTTCATTCTGTCCTGCCGTAACAGACTTGGTGATGTGTCCAATCTTTGACCACCATATCCCACCACAAAATGCTTCTCTGCACTACCAGTGCCCACAAGCTTGAGACTGTTTATGATCATAAGGTATGACTATACTTGTCTTAACACATTTCTTTTCTGTTGCTTTGTTCTCTCTCTCTCTCTCTCTCTCTCTCTCTCTCTCTCCCTCTCTCTCCCTCCCTCTCTTCCTCCCTCCCTCTCTCCTCCCTCTCTCTCTCCTCTCTCCCTCTTTCCCTCTCTCTGTCTTTCTTTTTGTCATTGGCTAATAGTATTGTCTTGGTCTAAAGTGGGGCTGAAAAAGTGAAACTGGGTTAGGAAATGAACAGAGAATTCTGTGGTTTAGGAAAGAGTTGGAAATAACTCAGAATAAAAAAGTTGATACATTAAGGAGAATGAATTCACTCATTCATTTACTTAGTCATTCATGAATATTTCTCCAGTTTTTGCTTTGTTCTTTTAAATAGAGTCTTACTCTGAAGAACTTAATATGTAGACCCATCTGGCTTAGGACTTGGAGCAATCTTCCTGCTATAGCTTCCAAAATGCTGAGATTATAGGCATGTTGTATCTATTAAGCCTATTTGCCTTCCAAGTTTTTTATGTAGCACACTTTTCAAGGAACTCTAGGTCTAATAGAAAGCCAATCACATAGGTTTTTATTTAGATTCTACTATATATAACTTTGTGCAAAGTAGTTAAAAATTTTTATTATTGTGTGTGCATAAGTGTGGGTGCGTACTTGTCACAGTGTGTGTGCGTATGAAGTGAAAGGATAACTTTCAGGAATCACTTCTCTCCTACTGTGTGGCTGGGAGATGAAACTCAGGTTTTGTCGGGGTCCCTGGGCAAGGGTCACGAACAAACCAGGACACGGGGGCTGCAGAGCAAAAGCAGCCCTTGCAACTGCATGCTGCGCATTTATTAAGCAATCTTTTTATACACTTTTGAAACAATTGCTTCAATCAACAGCTTTATCTAAAAGAGGAACTATAAATCATGAGCTAACCAACGACTTACTTAGATTATGCACACAAGGCAGCTTAACGTAGCAAGGGTGGTCTGAGGGCTTGCAAAACATCCTGGCCTATTTTAAACAAGGGTCTCCAGAGACGTGATCTAATCTAAGACTTCCTTCAGTAAACAGAACAGCTGGTTCAAGCAGGGACTGTGCCTCAGGGCAGCCACTTCCACAAACCACAGGGTGTGTGAAACTTGCAACAAGGCCAGAGGACTCTGAAATGTTCCATAGCATTCCATGAAACTTCTCTTAGATTCCAAGGCAGTACTCAACACCTCCCCTGATGCGGGTGGCACGATCCCTGCATATTATATCACGGTCTCCAAATCTCTACAAGATTTCAGACTTGTGCAGAAAGGACTTTTGTCCATTGTGCCATCTCACCAACGTCAAAGTAATTTTTATGTCTACTGTACTCTTTGGCTTCTTAAAAAATGTTCTATGGTCGGATGTGGGGGCACACACTTTAATCCATGTACTCAGGAGGCAGAGGCTGCTGGATTACCTAGTTCGAGGCCAGCCTGGTCTACAAGCTAGTTCTAGGACAGCCAGATCCATACAGAGAAACTGTTTCTCTAAAACCAAAATGAAAACAAAACCAAAAATATTCAGAGATAAGTTGTTTCTATTTTGCATAATATGAAACTGGGGCTTAGAAAAATATATGCCATTTGTTTGAAGTATCACATAGTGTTGAGAAATGAAGAATTATGGTTAATATGTTTTCAGGTGTAGGTAGGGCAAAATAATAAGTCAGAAATGCTAATCTGATGCTTACGGTAAAAGGTAGAGTTTCAAGGCTTTGTCTTGAGAACCATTCCTGAAAAGTTGATTGATGAATCTGAAGGAGCAGATCTTTAGGCAAGAGAATATAAGAAAAGACACTGAGGGTAAACAACCACATCTTGAGAGTATTTAGAAATTCCTTGAAAGGGCATACCTAGGTTCAAGGATAACCTGTAATTCAGAATCCCTTCCCTGTGTTTACCAAGTCTTGGAAAACAGCCAGAAGGAAATGCCTTTAGTTGTGTCTTTTGGGAAAGTATGCCTTGAGATGTCTTTGAGCCTGTATCTCTAAAACTCTAGCTAAGCCTGGCACTCCCAGTAAAATAAAGTTGTTCTGCTTTCCTCAATGAAAGAAACCCAGAGAATCCCTGTGAATCTTTTTGGTCACTGATCTTTCCCAGGAACTACCAAGTTTTAGCTTTTGCTGTGCTGGATTTGGCAAGAAAATGAAATTGTTTTGTAAAACTCGAGTCTTATGTAACTAAGAGAAGAGTGGCTTGTGATAAACTTTTTATTGTGGTGAAAAAGTATGTTTTGCATGTTTCTTTTAGTTTCTCAAGATGTCTATCAAAGAGTCTTGTGAGAAAGAAGAAAAGTCTCAGAAAAAACAGACTACCTCTTCACCAGCTTTTATTGAGGTAAGAATTTTAATTTGCTGATCTAATGATACCTCTTTTTAAAAATCATATAATGAAAAAGAAACTCCTTAGCTTTACAATGACATTTAAAAATTTTGTTCTGCCTATCAGTCCCAAGGGAAAGCCATTTCTTTCCATTCTTGGTGTTACTTAATTTATCACAAATATATGAGTTATTTACTTTTATTATCCAAATCACAGTTAAGAAATTGAGACTTGGGGAATAGTTTTCTCTGTATATGATCCCTTCAAGACCGGCAATGGTTTATATTTTGCTAACTCCATCGGTTAACTCTGAGAGTTGTCTTCCTTGACATTCCAGCAGTGTTTGCTGTAGTCAGTTATACCTTCTCCTTGAAACCCTTTTCTGACTTGACTTCTGGGGTACTTTGCTTTGTTAATTTTCCTTATTTCTTGGTGACTGTTTCTCATATTTCTTTTGCTTGTTCCACCATGTATTTTTTTTCTTGAAGCATGATCTTCAAGGCCTTGTTAATGTAGCACAGTCTAGATTCAGACTTATCATCCTCCTATCTTAGTCTTCCTAAGAGCTGACGTTATAGCAAGTGTCACTACATACAGCTCTTGTCCCTGTTTTCTCCTTCCTTCCTTCCTTCCTTCCTTCCTTCCTTCCTTCCTTCCTTCCTTCCTTCCCTCCCTCCCTCCCCCCTTCTCTCCCTCCCTTCCTCCCTCTCTTCCTTCCTCCCTCCTTCCTCCTTCCCTCCCACCTTCCCCTCACCTCCCCCCACATCCCCCCTTTCCCTCCCCCTCTCCTCCCTTGCTCTTCTCTTTGTAGTTTTTTGAGACAAGATGTCTCTACTTACTACCCTGGCAGTCCTGGAACTTACTCTGTATATCAGACTGACCTTGAACCCCAAGAGATCTACCTGTTTCTGCTTCTGATTAAAGGAGTATGCCACTACACCCAGCTTTCTTACTCATTTTCTTAAGTTATAACCTTTCAAGTACCTAAGCTCACTTTTTCTAATTTAATAAACTACAGTTCCATTTTTTTCAGTTTATGCTGAAACTTAGTAGTTAGCCTGTACCTGCAGCCAGTCTATAAGTGATTTCTATTTGCTTCTCTTTTTAACATATTCAGAGTCTCACTACTTCCCCCTTGGTGTTACCATGATCTAAGCAAAGAACTTGTTTTCCTTAGTTATTCCATTGATTTCTAGATCCTTCCCCGTCTCTGCCTTTGCCTCCCTCGTGATTTATTCTTAACACAGTGACGAATGTGGTCCTATTACACTGTAAGTCAGATTGTGTCACTTCTCTGCTCTGTACTTTCTTGGGGTTTTCCATGTTGACATCCTCTTGTTGGGACTGGGAAGGCCATTCACTCTCCCCATTTCATCTTAACATTACTTTCTTTGTTCCAGCCTCTTAGGAGCATTTCTGTCTCTGAGGTTTCTCACTTGTCAGTCAGTCGTTCCCTTTAAATTGAAAATACACTGTTTCATTTTTAAAAATGATCTTACTTTTGAAATAATGTGTGTACCTATGTGTATATCTGAACATGTGCATGCAGGTGCTGAGGAATCCAGAAGAGGGCTTCAGATCCCCTAAGCCTAAGTTATTTGCAGGTGTGAATTGCCTGACGTGGGTGTCTGGAACCAAATGAGTCCACTGTAAGAGCAGTATATATTCTGAACCTCTGAGCCATCTCTCCAGCCATGTTTCTTTTTATTTTAGATAGGGTCTTAAGTATCCAGGCTGGCCTCAAATTCTGGGGGACTAGGAATTACCCTGAGTATCTGGTCATCCTGTTTCCAACTCCTGAGTAGTTGGATTGCATATGTGTGCCACTGTGCATGGTATATATAGTGCTGAAGATTAAACACAGGGCCTTATGCATGCTGCATACCCAGCCCTTGTTTCTTTAATTAGGTCTCTATTCAGCTGTCAGTTTATCAATGGAACCTTTTATGAACACATTTAAAAATTGGAGATCTTCCTACTTATACCAGTTCAGTTTTCTTGTCCACCTTCTTTCTGTTTTATTTCATCCAAAGCATCCTGACACTCTTTTTTTATTGATTTTATTGAACTATACATTTTTCTCTTCTTTCCTACCCACCTCTTCCCTCCCCTTCAACCCTTTCCCATGGTCCCCATACTCCCAGTTTACTCAGGAGATCTTGTCATTTTCTACTTTCCATGTAGATTAGATCAACGTATGTCTTTCTTAGGGTCCTCATTGTTGTCTAGGTTCTCTGAGATTGTGAATTGTAGGCTGGTTTTCTTGACTTTATGTCTAAAAGCCACTTCTGAGTGAATACATATGATGTTTTTCTTTCTGGGTCTGGGTTACCTCACTCAATATGATATTTTCTAGATCCTTCCATTTGCCTGCAAATTTCAAGCTGTCATTATTTTTTTTCTGCTACGTAGTGCTCCCTTGTATAAATGTACCACATTTCCCATATCCATTCTTTGGTCGAGGGGCATTTAGGTTGTTTCCAGGTTCTGGCTATGACAAACAGTGCTGCTGTGAACATAGTTGAGCACATTTCCTTTTGGTACAATTGAGTATCCTTTGGGTTCATACCCAAAAGTGTTATTGCTGGGTCTTGAGAAGGTTGTTTCCTAATTTTCTGAGAAATCGCCATACTGATATCCAAAGGGGCTGTACCAGTTTGCACTCTCACCAGCAATGGAGAAGTGTTCCCTTTACCCCACATCCTCTCCAACATAAGTTGTCATCAGTATTTTTGATGTTGGCCGTTCTTACAGGTGTAAGATGGAATCTCAGAGTTGTTTTGATTTGCATTTTTCTGATGACTAAGGATGTTGAACATTTCCTTAAGTGTCTTTCAGCCATTTTAGAGTTCTCAACTCTGTTGAGAGTTCTCTGTTTAGGTCTGTACTCCATTTTTTTAATTGGATTATGTGTTCTTTTGATTACCAATTTCTTGAGTTCTTTGTATATTTTAGATCAGACCTCTGTCTGATGTGGGGTTAGTGAAGATCTTTTCCCATTCTGTAGGCTGCTGTTTTGTCTTGTTGACCATGTCCTTTGCTTTACAGAAGCTTTTCAGTTTCAGGAGGTCCCATTTATTAATTGTTTCTCTCAGTGTCTATGCTACTGGAGTTATATTTAGGAAGTGGTCTCCTGTGCCAGTGTGTTCAAGTGTACTTCACACTTTCTCTTCTATGAGGTTTAATATGAGGCTTTATGTTGAGGTCTTTTATCCATTTGGATGAGTTTTGTGGATGGTGATAGATATGGATCTATTTTCATTCTTCTACGTGTTGATATCCAGTTATGCCAGCATTGATATTTTTTGCTTCTTTGTCAAAAATCAGCTGTTCTTAGGTATGTGTATTAATATATGGGTCTTCTATTCAGTTCCCTTGGCCCTCCTGTCTATTTTTATGCCAATACCAAACTGTTTTCAGTACTTTAGCTCTGTAGTAGAGTTTGAAGTCAGGGATTGTGATGCCTCTAGAAGTTCCTTTATTGTACAGGATTGTTTTGGTTATCCTGGGTTTTTTGCTTTTCCTTAAGAAGTTAGTTGAATATTCTTTTGAGGTCTGTGAAGAATTTTGCTGGGATTTTGCTGGACATTGCATTGAATCTATAGGTTGCTTTTGGTAAGATTGCCATTTTTACTATGTTAATTCTATCTACCCATGAATGTGCAAGATCTTTCCATTTTCTGGTGTCTTCAATTTATTTCTTCAAAGATTTAAAGTTCTTGTCATACAGGTCTCCCATTTGTTTGGTTAGAGTTACTCTGAGATATTTTTTGCTATTTGTAGCTGTTGTGAAGGGTGATGTTTCTCTGATTTCTTTCTTAGCCCACTTATCATCTGTGTACAGGAAGGCTACTGATTTTTTTGAGTTAATCTTGTATCCTACTACATTACTGAAAGTGTTTATGAGCTGTAGAAGTTCCTTGGTAGAAATTTTTTTGTTTTTGGTTTTTTTGTTTGTTTGTTTTTCAAGACAGGGTTTCTCTCTAGCTTTGGAGCCTGTCTTGGAATTAGCTCTGTAGACCAGGAACTCACAGAGATCCACCTGCCTCTGCCTCCCGAGGGATTGAAGGCCAGCACCACCACCTCCCAGCTCCTTAGTAGAATTTTTGAAGTCGTTTATGTAAACTATCATATCATCTACAAATAACGAGAGTTTGACTTCTTTTCAGATTTGTATCCCTTGATCTCCTTTTTGGTGTCTTATTGCTCTATCTAGGAGACCTCAAGAACTATATTTAATAGATATGGAGAGAGTGGACAGCCTTGCCTTGTTCCTGATTTCAGTGTGTTTGCTGTGAGTTTCTCTCTGTTTAGTTTAATATTAGCTGTTGGCTTGCTGTATATTGACTTTATTTTGTTTATGTACTTTGTATCCCTGCTCTCTCCAAGACATTTATCATGAAGGGATGTTGTAGTATGTTGAAGGCTTTTTAGCATCTAATGAGATGATCATGTGGTTTTTATTTTTCAGTTTGTTTATATGGTGAATTACATTGACAGATTTTTATATGTTGAACCAGACCTGCATCTCTGGTTGCCAGCTTGATCATGGTGGATAATTTTTTTTTGATGTGTTCTTGGATTTCATTTGCCAGTATTGAGTATTTTTGCATCAATATTCATGAGTGAGATTGGTCTGTAATTCTCTTTCTTAGTCTTTATGTGGTTTGGGTATCAGGGTAATTGTAGCCTCATAAAAAGAGTTTGGCAATGTTCTTTATCTTTCTATTGTGTGGAACAATTTGAGGAGTATTGGTATTAGTTCTTCTTTGAAAGTCTTGTAGAATTCTGAGCTGAAACCATCTGGTCCTGGGCTTTTTTTGGTTGGGAGACTTTTGATAACTGTTTCTATTTCTTTAACAGTTATAGGTCTATTTAATTTGCTTATCTGGTCTTGATTTAATTTTGGTAAGTGGGCTTTCTGGAATTAGTTTTCCTGTTGAATTCTAATTTTAAGCCATGATGATTTGATAAGATACATGGGGTTATTTCATATTTTTTGTATCTGTTGAGGTTTGTTTTGTTACCGAGTATGTGATCAATTTTTTTTTCAACTGTGTGAAATTTATTAAATTATAAAAGTTTCCATTTCCGCCCCTCCTCCCAACACCCTCCCACTCCCCCTACTCCCCCTCCTCCTCCCTCTCCATCCCTAAGAGCAGTCAGGGTTTCCCGCCCTGTGGGAAGTTCAAGTTCCTCCCCCCTCCCTCCAGGTCCAGGAAGGTGAGTATCCAAACAGACTGGATCCCAAAAATCTAGTATATGCAGAGGAAACAAGTCCCAGTGCCATTGTCAATGGCTTTTCAGAAAGACTCCGGGCCAGCCACATTCAGAGAATCCGGCCACATTCAGAGAATCTGGTTGGATCACGTGCTTGTTCAGTCCCAGTCCAACTGGCCTTGGTGAACTCTCATTAGATCAGTCCCCTTGTATCAGTGGGTGATCGGACCCCTCGCGGTCCTGATTTTCTTTTTCATGTTCTTCCTCCTTCTGCTCCTCATTTGGACCTTGGGGGGCTCAGTCCAGTGCTCCAATGTGGGTCTCCATCTGTATCGCCATCCATCGTTGGATGAAGGTTCCCTCTGGTCTTGCCTTCTTTGCTCATATTCTCTTTCCTTCTGCTTCTCGTTTGGACCTAGGGAGTTAAGTCCAGTGTTCCAATGTGGTTCTCTGTCTCTATCTCCATCCATCGCCAGATGAAGGTTCTATGGTGATAAGTAAAATATTCATCAGTATGGTTGTAGGCCAAGGCCGGTTCAGGCACCCTCTCCTCTGTTCAGAGAACAATCTGGGGATCTCTCCTTGGACCTGGGATCCCATTTATAATCAAGTCTCTTGTAAACCCTAAAATGACTCCCTTAGTTGAGATATATTCTTCCCTGATCCCATATCTACTCTTCCTCCCTCCCCCCCTCCCAGTCCCCTGAGCTTTCCCCATTCCTCCCCTACTCCCTTCTCTCTAACCCTCTCCCCTTCCAACAACCACCCCCCCATGCACCCGAGGTTACCTGGGACTCTTGTCTATTTCCAATCTCCAGGAGGATAACTACATGATTTTCTTCAGGTTCTATGTGGTCAATTTTTGAGAAGGTTCCTTGAGGTGCTGAGAAGAAGATATATCTTTTATGTTTGAATAGAATGTTCTATAGATGTCAGTTAAGTCCATTTGAGTCATAACATCTCTTAGTTCCCTTATTTGTTATTTTTCTGTCTGACAGACCTGTCCAGTGGTGAGAGTGGGGTGTTGAAGTCTTCCACTATTAGTGTGTGGGATTTAATGTATCATATAAGTTTTAGAAGTGTTTCTTTTATATATGTGGGTGCCCTTGTATTTGGGACATGGATGTTCAGTATTGAGATTTTCTCTTTACATCATCTGACATTCTAAACATATTAGTTGTTTACTTGTAAATTCTGTACTAGATTGTAACTTTGTGGAGGCAAGAACAATATTTATTTATTTAAAAACTCCCCTCATTGTTTGATACATCTTTGGTACATAATTGATACTTCAAACACCATTGCTTTCAGCCTTCAGCCTTTTGAACTCAAGATCCACTGAGGGACATCTGGTTTTATTTTATGGACTGAATTCCACTATGACAATGTTGTCTCACAGTGTTCTTATCTGACTGTTCTTATCTTCATTTTATAGATAAGTAATTATCTCCAGAGCTTCTAATTTCTCCTTGAGTCCTCTAGTTGAGCTCCCTTCCTACTAAATTTGTGTCTCTAAATGTCCTCAGAGCTCATTTTTTAATGAGAATGTCAATTTATAATAGTGAATAAATTATGCTTTATTTTGTGCCTTTCTGTACATATTTTTTTCTCCTGAATGACATTTAGGACAAGGAGGGAGAAATCTCAGCAGGCTCTACTAGTTCAGCACACTGTATTAAACTTATTTCAGCCAAGAAGAGAAAACTGGTAAGTGTTTAAATACCATAGCTCAATAAATATTATTTATCTTGAAATTTTTATTATTTTTTGTTTGTTTTTGGATTTTTGAGACAGGGTTTCTTTGTAGCTTTGGAGTCTGTCCTGGAACTCACAGTTTAGACCAGGTTGGCCTTGAACTCACAGAGACCCTCCTGCCTCTACCTCCTCTGAGTGCTGGGATTAAAGGTGTGTGCCACCACCGCCCGGCTTGTTTGTTTGTTTTTTCTTTCTTTTTTATTTGACTCTGACTATATTGCTGAGGCTGGCCTTGAACTATTAGATGAATCAGTCCTGCTTTACTCTTCCAAGTAGTTGAAACTAAAGAGGGCACCAGATCTCATTACCATGTGGTTGCGGTTGCTGGGAATTGAACTCAGGACCTCTGGAAAAGCAACTAGTGCTCTTAACCACTGAGTCATCTCTCTAGCCCAAACATAGTAAAATTTTAATGTACAGTTAGAGGGTCTATGATATAAAACTTCTATTTTTCTGTAACTTTTTTCTGTTATGCTTAGTTTGTGAAAGCCATCCAGTGTTTTGTTTTTCCTTTTATTTGCCAAAAGTAATTTTTCAGGTTTTTACTTTTTTTTCTTTTAGTTTTTTTTGAGACAGGGTTCTTTGTAGCTTTGGAGCCTGTCCTGGAACTAGCTCTTGTAGACCAGGTTGGCCTCGAACTCACAATGATCCGCCTGCCTTTGCTTCCCGAGTTCTGGGATTAAAGGCGTGTGCCACCACTACCCGGCAGGTTTTTGCTTTCTTTTTTTTTTTTAATATTTATTTATTTATTATGTATACAATAATCTGTCTGTGTGTATGCCTGAAGGCCAGAAGAGGACACCAGACCTCATTACAGATGACTGTGAGCCACCATGTGGTTGCTGGGAATTGAACTCAGGACCTTTGGAAGAGCAGGCAATGCTCTTAACTGCTGAGCCATCTCTCCAGCCCCAGGTTTTTACTTTCTTGAAACAGGTTTTTACTATGTAGCCTTGGTTCTCCAGGAGCTTGATAACATAAACCAGACTGGCCTCAGTCTCACCCTGCCTCTCCTGAGTGCTGGGATTAGAAGTGTGTGTCACCACCCTAGCAGGTTTTATTTCTTATGTTGGTAGACCCTATTACATAGCATTAGGGAACATAAAAATAAATTTAGAGAGTTTTTCTGTCTTCTTATATGTACTGTCATATTTATTTTTATAGTTTATTTACTTAATGAGACAAGGTCTTATTATGTAGCTCATAGATCAGGCAGATTTGGAACACTGGAACTAGCACTCTTCCTGCTTCTTAAATGCAAAAATTATAGGCATGTACCACCAGGCTTGACTTACATTCTCCTTTTGAAGTAATTGAAACAGAGACATTGCTTACACTCCCAGATTTAGAAATTGAGATAAGAAATTTAGATACACAAAAACAAATTGTTCATTAATATAAAATTATATGCTGCAACAGAGCCAAATCTAGAGTTCTGTCTGTTCTTTCACTAATGGTTAAAACAATAACAGTCAATTAAACACATGAAGCTAATTTATGGGTGACTTATGAAGTACTGGTCACAGTGAAATTGCGATAAAGTGGTGGATAAAGTCTAGTGAAAGTTCTAGGTATGCAGAATTGTATTTTAACATTTTTTCTTTTTTATACGTAGGGATGTATAATTTTGTGTCTCCGGGGTATACGTGTCTGTGTGTGTTCATGTGGTTGTGTGCACATGTTGCATGGAGGCAAGAAGCCAATACTGAGTGTGTTCCTTAGTCATTCTCATACTGGAAGCAGTATTTCACTGAACCGGGAGCTTCCAGATGTGACTAGGCTGTTTGGCCAGTGAACTCCCGGAATTCACTTGTCTTCACCTCCACAGTCTAGGTAACACTTGAATATCAGCACTCAGGAAGCTAAGGGCCAGGAGGATTTGTGCAAATTTGAGTTTAGCCTCGGTTATACAGTTCTAGTTCAGCCTGGGATATAGAATGAGATTCCCATTTCCAAAGAAAGAAAGGAAAGAAGAAGGTAGAAAAGAGTAAAGATATGTTACAAAAGATTAAAATGATATTTTTTTTAACTTTTATTCTTCTCTCATACATTACAGCCCCACTACAGTTTCTTCCTCCACTCCTCCTAGTCCCTCTCCTCAAGATCAACTCCTCCTCAGTTTCCCTTAAAAAATAAAGAAAAATAGGCCTCCTACAGATATCCATCAAACATCACTTAACAAGATACAGTAAGACTGAGATCAAAGCCTCATATCACAGCTGGATATGGCAACCCAGTTGGAGGAAAAGGGTCCCAAGCATAGGCAAAAGTATCAGAGATATTACCCTACTCACATTGTTGGGAATCCCACTGGAATACTTAGCTACGCAACCAGAAAATCTAGCTCAGACCCATACAGGGTCTGTGTTTGTTACTTCGGTTTCTATGAACTCCTATGAGTCCTGCTTAGTTGATTCTGTGGGCCTTGTTCTCCTGATGTCCTCTACCCCTCTGACTCAGTCCCCCCCCCCTTTTTTGTTGCAGGTTTGCCTTGGCTCCACCTAGTGTTTGACTGTGGGTGTCTGTATCTGCTCCCATCAGTTGCTGAATAATGCTCCTCTAATGACTGTCGGGCTAGGCACTGTTCTATGAGTATAGCAGAATATCCTTAGAAATCATTTTATTGACTTTTTTTTTCTTTGCTTGTTGTATTTGGTTCTTTTCTGGGTCTCTGGACTGTCCTGCTTCTGGTTCCTGGCCCTCTAGGCAGTGCCAGGCATAGGCTGTAGGCTCTCATATGGGCGACAAGTTGGACCAGTCATGTGTTGACCACTCCCATAAGTTCTATAACACCGTTGCCCTAGCACATCTCACAGGCAGGACAGATTGTAGGCTGAAGGTTTTGTAGCTGGATGTAGCTGGATAGACCTCCCAGTCCCACTGCTAGGAGCCTGCCTGGTTAGAGAAGAGGGCCAGTTTGGGCTCTATATACCCCATTACTAGGAGACTTTGTTGGCAGTTTATTGTTTTTATATCAGTCTTCTAGTGCAGGGGATTAGACCCAAGGCCTTACACATGCTGAGTATACATACTACCAGCCCCCAATCTTCTTATTTGTCCTCTGCCAAATTAAATTTGGTCTAATCTTATCTATTTAATTTATCCTCTCCTCACTGCCCTTTTTCCCTCTCTTTGCTCTATGACAAAAGCACTCTTACTCTAGCTCAGTTAATTTATTTTTTTCTGCTGAATTCTTACCACTTACTGCTTTCAATCTTTCATATGTGTTCGGCTTATCTTTTCTTACGAGAGATACTCACGTTTTTGTGATGAATGTTTTGAAATCTTAGCATATACTGACTGTATTCTACTTTGACATTTAGTTATATTAGACTCCTTTATACATATTCTTTATGTCTCCTTTATCTTTTTGTGTCTGGATCCTCAGAGTACATATATGGGACAGTGGAATTGAGTCAGACAGATGTATTTTGGATCATGATAGTGCCACCTACTTCCACTGGATCAGAAAGATGCCAGACTCTGTAAGCTCTGGGTGCTTTGTTTATAAAATAAAGATGATAATGTCTGGCCCAAGATGATTAGAAAGATTAAGTAAACTATTATGACAGCCTGTTGATGAACATAGACGTTTCCCATTCTTATTCTCTGTAACTGTAACAACAGTACACAATTTATATTTTCTAAATAATTGTTTTTTTTTAAATTTCAGAAATCAGATGATACAGACATTGCATACTATAATACAAACAGAGAACAAGATCTGAAAAGGTAAATTCTCTCTCTTTATTCACATCTTTTACAGTTTTAGCTCAGAATTAATGACACTAAAAGATTTTTTTCCCCCAGTACTTGAGCTCGAACCCCAATATCTTGTATGTGCTAGGCAAGCACTCTGTCATTGGGTTATATCCCTACCCTTGGGATTCTAGGACAGGTTATTACCATGTAGAGCAGGCTGACCTGGATCTTGTCGTGTAACCTAGGTTAGATCTTCAACTCATGATCCTCTTCCCTTATCTTGAGGCACCATGATAAACATCTGGACTAAATATTTGTTTATGTAAATTTTAATTACTTTTATATTTATTTTATCCTTTTCTATTTATTTATATGTGCTTTGGTATGTGGCGATCAGAGAACAACTTGTATGAGTAGGTTTTCTTTAGCCACTATGTGGATCCCAGGGATTGAACTCAAGTTGTCAGGCTTAGTGGTGGCAAGTACCTTTACCCACTGAGCCACCTTGCTGGCCCAAGACTAAATGTTTAAATTTGGTAAACTTTTTATTTACTTTGTTTAGTATTGTTTTACATGCAGATATTTCTGGTAATATCATAGATTACTAGAAGTTTAAGAAAAAAGTTGAGGAAAAAATACTAAAAAGCCAGGCAGTGGTGGTAACATGCATTTAATCTCACCACTCAGGAGGCAGAGGTTGGTGGATCTCTGAGTTTGAGGCCAGCCTGGTCTACAGAGTGAGTTCCAGTACTACATAGAGAAACCTTGTCTTGAAAAACCAAAAAATAAATAAGTAAATAAAAAAAAAGTTGAGTGAAATTAGAAAAATCTATCAAAACTGTTGTATAAATGCACTCAGACTCAGTATGAATTATTATTAACTCCAGGGAACTGGTTTCGATACATAATTATAAGATACATGACTTCATTTTATGTGCTAGTAGAGAACTTGTAAAATTTACTTAGAAATTATTTATAGATTACTTTTATAGATTACCTGTGAAAGAATATGTAATTTACTAAATTATAGACAAGGCTCTAAAATTATGTTAATTAGCCTTCCTGTGAATTCAACTAATGAATGTGAAAAATGATGGAGAGAAGGAAATTATTTTTCTTTAATTTCTTCATTCTTTGGATAAAAACTTCAAAGAGTTTTATAGTTAAGGAGTTTCTTGTTAATAATGGAGATAAATATAAAAAGAATAATGTGTACATTAAGTTACAGACAATTGTGAGCTACCCAGTGTGGGTGCTGGGAATGAAACTCAGGCCCTTTGCATGAGTGGTGTGTACTCCTGAGCGCTGAGCCATCTCTCCAGCCCGATTGACTGTAACATAATGACACATCTCAGCAGTGTGTAAACAAGTACAACATGTTTCTGTGCTGCTTTATAGATCGGATGTAGAAGTTGACACGCCCAGAAAGAGATCAAAATTCAGTTCTTCCACTGAAGGACCTACTGAACTCCAAGTAACATCATATTCAAATAACAATCGAGTTACTTCACAGAGTTGTGCATCAAATGGAACTAAAGATACTAAACTTAAAGATAGTAAATTGACAAATATTGGAAGTAAGCTTGATTATGAAATAAAAAAACATCGCAGCATTAAAATTACCAAAGATACGAAATCTGAAGCTGAAGGCCAGACAAAGGAAAAGAATTGGCCTCATTCACTTATTCAGAAAATGAAAGAATTCAAGAAAGAAAAGAACAGTAAACTCAGAGACAGTTCTGAAGAATTGGAGAAATATAAGAAAAATCAGCTTCCTCAGAATTACAATTTCAGCAATATAATCAAGGAACCGTTTGACTCTGGAAGAAAGAAGATCAGCTTCAAAATTCCCAAAAAGCCCTCTGGCGCCATCCAGAAGCTTGTAAAAGGAAACGTCTTCAGTGTTGATTCTAGAAAGTCAAAGAATAAGCAGGAAAAAAAGGAGTGCTTGAAAAGTTCCCAGACGTCATTCGATTTGACCAGGCCCAAAGCCGGGAACTTGTTTTCAGAGTCCACATGTAAGCAGACTGCCTGTGAGGGGAAAAGGAAAGACCTTCATGAGCATCCAAGAGTTAATATTAATAGTTCAGATTCGAAGGAAAACCGTACCCAGGTGATGTATAAAATAGAGGATTTGCTTTTAGCAAAATCATTTATTTAAAATGTTCAAGTTTTAGTTGCTTCTGTTATTGATGATAATCGTAGAGTGCTAATTCAGATTTAGCCATGTAGATAATGTATCCATGTCTTGTTTTTATTTTTGTTTTTTTAAGACAGGGTTTCTCTGTGTGACTTTGGAACCTGTCCTGAAACTCATTCTGTAGACCAGGCTGGCCTCGAACTCACAGAGATTGACCTGCCTCTGTCTTCCGAGTGCTGGGATTAAAGGCGTGTGCCACTACTGCCGGGCCCTGAGTCTTGTTTTATTATATTTCATTCCAGTTGATTTAGGATGATATTGAAAGCACCTGGTTTTGGAATCAGGGCAGTATCTAGGTTCTGTGTTCAGGGACAAATAACTGTACATATAGATAGTGGTAAGCAAAGGGAGAAAAATTTAGTCAGAAAGGATACAATTCCAGGCAGCAGCAATTTATTAGAAGATATACTTCCAAGGGGAAGAAGCTGATTGGGATAGAGAGGAACTCATAACTTCCACCCTACTGCACAAAGAGTTGCAGTTTTATGTTACTTTAGTTTGGATTTTTAGCTTATTTGCATAGCACTGGTTTTTCTGTGTGTACTTGTTATATGTAGTTCTGCATACATACAACTTTATGTGTTACATATCATATCTTAAATTAGAATCTTAAATCTCTTCTAGTGGTTTATAATATTATAATGAACTATAGGTCACCTTTGCACCTTTTATAAGAGTTGCCTTGGTCATGGTGTTGTTTCATAACAATAGAACAGTAACTAAGACGCTGTCATAGGAAAGCCTAGTGTTTTGTATTGTATCTTGTAGATGGAAGAGAGACACTGAGAGGTAATCAGGGAAGCAAGATCATTGAGTTTTTCCATTCAGAGTCACTTTGTTATCCACATTCAGTGTATTTAATAAAGTATAGTATAGTAAGGTGGAGCATTAATTCAGTGCCCTCTAATATTTCTTTCTACTTGTATTAGGCTTAGGAAGTTTCAGAGATGACATGAATTTCTTACACTAGGTGAAAGATTCATTGACCTCTCTGGAAGTGATGTGATGTCAGAGAACAATGAATAGAACAAGCCTAAAAAAGATAACATAGATATTAGAATATCTAGTTACAAGCAGCTCTGATTATTTTAGCTATCTCCCTTGGCACTTTTTAGCTTAAGAAAACCTTAAATAAATTTTAATTATATTTAAAGTAAGAGGGAGATCTTGTCATGAAATATTAAAGTGCTGGTACAGAATTGGAGTTTATGGAAAGGTTGGAAAGTTTTTTTTTTTTTCCCTTCTCTATTAGAAGACAGACAATAAAACAGATTTCTGGTGCTCTCACTACATGTAATGCAGCCCTGTGGGTTTTGGCCTTTTCT
Source organism: Myodes glareolus (assembly GCF_982192425.1). NCBI lineage: Eukaryota > Metazoa > Chordata > Mammalia > Rodentia > Cricetidae > Myodes > Myodes glareolus. The sequence goes on from NC_142030.1 coordinate 72,880,243, forward strand.
TCTTAGCTGTTATACAGTCCTCAAATTTCTTTGTTTTGTTTTGTGTCTTTTATCAGGTTACTTTTAGAAATGGCTCAGTGACTTCTGCACTTGGTTTTAGTGAAAGGGCTGTGAAGGAATTCAGTGATTTCTGAATGAAATTTTTCTGCCACTGAAAATCTGCTTATTTATCTTTATGTTAGCATATAATTCTGTTACTGAAAGAAGAGTATTTTAATGACTGAAAGCCCTAAGGAATATGACTCACATTTTATGACTTAGGAGAACAGGTTTTTTCTAGAGGTGATTTCTCATGCGGGGGCAGTTTTATCTCTCAGGGTGTTCATTAATGTTTGGAAACTCTTTTCTTTGTCAATATGGTGGGGACTGGCAAGATGGCTCAGTGGATGAAGGCAACTTGCCACCAAGCCTGATGACTTGGTTTTGATTCGTGGGATCCACACGGAGGAAGGAGAGAGCTGACTCTGCCAAGTTGTCCTCTGATTTACACACACAAACATAAATACATATTTTTATTTTTTTGTTATTGGGGGCAGGGTGAGTATCAGTTCTGGTAGCTGACTACTTGAATTCAGTGATGCTGTTATACACCACATAAAGCTTAACTCAAAATCCTTTTCTCATTTCAGAATTTTGAAACACCATGTTCTTCAGTGTCATCTGAGAACATCCAAGATACAGATGAAGAGGTTACTGATGCACTTTCTTATTTTGTTTATTTAAAGAAATTCAAACAGTTCGTCCGTCCTTCCTTCCTTCCTTCTTTCCTTCCTTCTTTCCTTCCTTCCTTCCTTCCTTCCTTCCTTCCTTCCTTCCTTCCTTCCTTCCTTCCTTCCTTCCTTCTTTTTTCAGTGTGTGTTTGTGAAGGTAACTTGCAACAGGGTCTTACTATGCAGCCTAGGATGATCTCAAACTTGTGATGCTTCTGACTCGACCTCCTGATTGGTGTAGTTACAGGTATATGTCAGGATGCCTAGCTAAGCAGTTGCTATTTTTAATAAACTATCTGTAAAAAAGTCTCAACTTAAACTCCAAAAGAATTCTGTATATTGATTTACTAGGAAGATCAGTCTGTAAGTTTTAATTAGGTCATCAAACACCATTCAGAGGGGCTAGGGATGCAATGCGGTAGTAGAGTACTTTTCTAGCAGAATAAGGCTCTGGGTTAATCCTAGCATGGGGTAGTTACTGGGAGAAGTCTATACATTTGCTTGACTTTTGCTTTTGTTTCTGATAAGCTGCTCTACTTTAAACAGAGGGTGGTGTTCATGTACCACAAGTTAAATTTATTTTGATTTAATGTTATGCCTTTCCATATTTATACCTAGACTTGCCAACCTGTTCTTCATTTTTCTACTCAGCAATAAGATGAAATTGTTATTGTCAAAAAAAAGTCCACAGTATTTTATCTTTTTGCCTATTGCTATATTTTCTACCTAGAATCTTCTGATTTATCTTTATGAGGTTATTGTGTAAATTTTATGTTGCCTGAGTAAATTAAAATTCACTGCCATTTTGCATTTTTCTCTTTAATATTGTTGATAACTTTTATTTGTAATACTTTTTCCTCCTGTTTTATGAGTCAGTACCCCTTGATAAAAGACTGCTCCTGACTGCTTTAAAGATAGAACATACTCTTGTTTCTTCTTTTTTTTTTAAAAATTTTAAATCATACAGTTTCTCACTGTGTGACTCAGGCTGGCCTTGTTCTTGCTGTGTGAAGAAGGCTAGCCTTGAATTGAATGATCTTCCAGCCTCAGCCTTCCGAGTGCTGGAATTGTAGGTGTGTGATGCCATGCCCAGCCATATTTAATTTTTTTATATCAAAATACCATCAGAGAAGTACATGTAAAATGAGAAGGATCTTAAGATTTATAGTGCAAAGCCAACGGGATGGCTTGCGGGGGTAAAGATGCTTGTGTACATTCACTCCTGTGTTGCCCCAATGCAAATAATTTTAAAGTATAATACAATTAATGATAAAAGATTTAGCTTAGTTTCTGATGGAGGATAAACAATATTAGAAGTGTCAAGGACATTGGACGAGACATTTTTGGTTTTTAATAGAGGCAGGGGTTGAATCCAGGGGCTCACACATGCTGAGCAAACTTTCTAGCACTCAGCTGTCTTCTCAGTTCACACTCACTTCACACACATTAAGATGGAGAAAGCTGACTCCTTAAAGTGAGATGAAATAGACATGACAGTGAACTTATTTTGTTGTCTATATACTAGGTTTTAGGCAAGGAACTTCACATGACTTAACTTTAATTATATAAAAATCATAAAGAAAATAGACAAATTTAATATTCTTTATAAATGGACAAGTTAAGTTCTAAAGTAGTAAAACAGTTTGTTTGCCTAAGGCTACAGAAAGGAACTGATTTTAAAACCATGTGGTTATAAATCTATATGCTTTACTGTGTTGTCTCTTATTTCTCTAAGGTGTTTGTGATGTATTGCTTTCTTATTAAATATTTTTAGTAAGTAATTCAGATATTTCACTGGGGTCTTTTAAAATGTAGATGCAGATAGTAGAAGAGCTCCATGCTGCACGTGTGGGGAAAAGTGTGCATTTACCTGTGGTTCCACCTTCTGGAGAATTAATGAGTATGGAAATTGACTTGGTGGAAGATGATGTGCATTCTTCTACTGGTATACTCTATGTTACTTTTTATGATCTGTGCTTTTTCTAAGAATTGTTGTACTAGCATTCAGGTTTTACTGTGTACAGATGTTACAAGGTGCTCATTTAAAATGATAATCATGAATTTCTTATCCTAGTAGACTATTAGACATTTTCTCAAGAATAATCAGGTTATGCACTGTCTTTTATGCTTGCTCTTAATTACAACTTTTAGTTCTTTTAGTCATATAAAAGCACTGATCAGATAGAAGGCAGTTTGCTTAACAGTATTATATTCATGATTTCCTTGTTAATATAGTAAAATTTTTAATACTGAGAACACATAATAACAGTTATTCAAAATACTGGACATGGTGGTGCATGCCTGTTGTTCCAGCACTTGGGAAGCTGAGGCAGGAGGATTAGGAGTTCAAGACTGTTTTGGGCTATGTAGAGTTCTAGGACAGCCTGTTCTTTATAGTCTTATATATTCCTGTCTCAAATAAGGTTATCTAAATTAGTATGTTATATTGAATTTACTATAAAAATTATAGTACTACCTCTTATTCTTATTTAAAGTGCTTATATTTTACAAATTTCTAATCATTTTTTCTGTATGATCTGGTAGGAAACTTACTAGATCTTCCCAAAGGTCCTATGAAATAACACTGCTGCTTTTCTTTTTTCTTTTTTTTTTACATGCAAACAGATTTTCAGTAATTATTTTAGTGAGATTATAATAAAATTAATTTATGCTTCTTGAGTGCATAACTCTCAGGGATGCAGGGCAGAATTTAGAACCGTACATAGTTACTGCGGGGGCAGGTCAGTTTATGTTGAAAATATACCCACAATTTATGATAGTTTACTGGGGTGGGAACTTGTGGTTACTATTTTTTCCATTAAGAACTGAAGTAATCGGAGTTTTGTAGTCCCTGTTTAAAGGACTTCTTCCTATAAGAATGTTCCTAAGAACACTTTTATGGACAGTTCGCTAGTCTTGATCCTGTCTGTGCCTGCACTTCTGCTTCATCAGGCTTCACTTTCCCTTGACCCTCTTTTGCCGGACTCTCTGGCTTAAATAAGGTTGTGGGTGCTACCCAGGGAACCCTGGCTGGAGTGAAAGTCACATGGCAACAGTAGTGGATCAGATAGGTGTTAGTTTGAGAATCCTATGATTCTCTTATTCCATTAAGCTAAGGTTTTTAAGTTCAATAAATTGTCTGTACTTTTATGATCCCCAAATTTGATCATAATGTATTTTCAAGTGTTGTGAAATCCCACCTCTGCTCTTCTTCTCCAGTAAATACTGCCACAGACAAAAAGCTTCTAATTGTTATTGACACAAATATTCTGATGAATCATCTCAAGTTTGTTAAAATTTTGAAGACTACAGAGATACCAGGTATATATAAAAATTCACAGATGCTGATTTTCTTTTTTGAGTTGATATTCTGTATTAACAGTTGTTTTTTCTCACAGTTGTATTACGTCATCTGAATTTTTTAAAAGATATCCTAATCTAGAAATTTAAAATATACTTTTGGATGCCACTTAGCATATTTAAATTTTGATAAAGATTTGTTTGGGTGTTGTCTTATTATTGAAAGGAAATGGTTTAAATGAACAGTATGTAAAATTATTTGTTTATTGTGAAATTGTTTACATTTGCAAACCTTGATTATAGGACTCATGTTTGCTAAATTCATTCTTTTTGTAATTTGGTAGTTTTTAATATTTAAATTCTTAACATGCCACAGGATATGTGTGGAAGTTAGAGAATAACTTGGAGACAGCTTGACTCCATTTATCTTGCCACCATGTGGGTCCTCAGACTTAGCAGCAAATGTACTTGCCCGCCAAGCCATCAAGATGGCCTGGAGGCTGTGTACTTTAAAACTTCGACTTCTACAGAAACTGATGTAGAAGCTCAATGCATGTTGGATTCTAAGAAATGTTTCTGTTTTTAGGCTTTGACACACTTGTGTTAATAATTCCCTGGGTGGTTGTGCAAGAGCTAGATCGCATGAAGGCAGGAAAATTATTAAAACATGTCCAGCACAAAGCTGTGCCTGCAATTCACTTCATCAATGACAGCCTCAGAAGTCAAGATAGAAAGCTGTGGGGTCAGTCATTACAACTGGCATCCCAAAAACTTTGTAAGTACTATTGTTCCTGGGTGTCTTTATCCTTGATAAAGATTTGTTTGGGTGCTGGCTTATTACTGGAAGGAAGTGATATAAAAATTAACAGTGTGTAGTCCTTTATAAAAATGTGAAATGGAAAGGGTATTGTGGCAATTTTTGACTCATTTTGGGAGTCTTTGGTTTTGTCTTACTGTTTTTTCTATCCTTTCTTAGGCTGTGTTAGTATTTCACAGATAATGATTATATAGTTCCTTATGTGTACTTGAATATACTATGGAACTTTAGATTTCCCCCTCTTTTTTAAATAATAGTTTTTATACATACTTGACTATGCTATAGAACTTCGGATTTTCCATTTTTCTTAAATAATTTATTTATGTGCATTGATGTTCACCTGCATATGTCTGTGTGAGGGTGTCAGAAACCCTGGAATTGGAGTTAACACACAGGTGTGAGCTGCCATATGAGTGCTAGGAAGTGAACCCAGGTCCTTTGGAAGAGCAGCCAGTGTTCTTAACTGCTGAGCCATCTCTCCAGCCCCCCCTTTTTATATAATGATTTACATTTTCCTTCTGTTACTCCCTCTCCCTCCTTTCTTCTCTTGTTCCTCTCCTGTCTTCCCTCTTTAACCTTTTCCCTTCTTCTTTTTCTGTCTTCCCTCCTCTATCTCCCTACCTTCCCCCTTTTCCCTTATATTCCTCCTCTCCTCTACCTTTCCCTGTCCTCCCTTTTTTTCTTTTTGGTTTTTCAAGACATGGTCTCAGCCCAGGCAGACCATGAGCTCACTATGTAGGTGCAGATGACTTTGAACTCTTTACCCTTCTTCCTATACTCTGCTAGTATATGCTATTATGCCTGGCTCACTTTTTGTGTTTTCTGCCAAGGAGTCATGTTTCCTTTCCTGTACTTCTCTAAATGCAGTGTTTTAGATGTTAAGGAAAAACATATACAAGAAATTTAGTTATAGACTGTGATGTCTGGATTCAGAGTTCTGAAGATACTGTTTCGCTATCCTCATTTTATTGAATGAGTTTTCTTTCAGATATGTTTTAAAAAATAAAAGCTTGGACAAGTTTTAGCTTTTCAGCAAAATTGAGCAGAAGTTATAGAAATTTCTCATATTCTTCCTATTCTCATGCATAATAATTCTCTTATAATCAGTACTTCCCACCAGAGTAAGAAATATATTACAACCAGGTGTGATGGTTCATGCCTTTAATCTTAGCACTTGGGAGGCAGTTGCAGGCATATCTCTGTGAGTTCAAAGCCAGTTTGCTCTACGTAGTGAGTTCTAGGACAGCCAAGTCTACAGAGAGACCCTCTCTCTCAAAAGACCAAAAAAGAAAAGAAAAAAGAAATGTATTACAATCAGTGAACCCACTTTGGCACATCATTGTCACATAGTTTATATTGTATGGGTTTGGAGAACTATATACTGACATGTATCCACTGTGCTGCTGTCAGAGTAGCTTCGTTGCCTTAAAACCTACATAGTTTTAATGTGTAAATATTGCCTAGATTACTCAGGTGATATCCTGATTTCTTATCTTTGTGTAGGTGTATTTTTCTGATGTGTGTGTATATACATATTTGTGTATGTTCTCCTGTACATGGGAAAGCACAGTTGTTCTGAAGAAACAGGCACTTATTTAAATTACCTAAACTATTATTCCAGCCCTCCCTGCCCCCTCCCCAGCTTTTTTCCCCCATTGCCTGGTCTTATTCTGTAGCCCAAGCCAGCCTTGAATTTGTGACACTCTTCCTGCCTCAGCCTCTTGAATACTGGAATTACCGGCATGAGTCAACATGCACAAGCAATGTCTAGATTTCTGATATACTTATTGACAGTTATCTTTCCATTTGCAGATGGATTGAGTGATGAGAACAATGATGATCGAGTATTAAAATGCTGTCTGCAGTACCAGGAATTATTTCCATATTCTCTTGTTATTCTGTGCACGTGAGTGTCATAGTCATTGTGTTTTTGTTTTGATTTTTAAAATAATAACTTACAGTAAAGAATTTTTAGAAATTTTATTTACCAAATTAAGGATCAAACAATTTTCTAAATCTACCACTAATCATACTCAGCTATTATTTTTTATGATACACGATCCCAGAGGAATGAGATACTAAATGAATGAGCTTTTATTTCAATATAATTTATATAATACTCAGAACACTTTGAGGGATGGGAAGTTGATATCAAAATCTTAAAGAATTTTCCAGGGGCTGGAGAGATGGCTCAGAGGTTGAGAGCATTGCCTGCTCGTCCGAAGGTCCTGAGTTCAATTTTCAGCAACCATATGGTGCCTCACAACCATCTGTAATGAGGTCTGGTGCCCTCTTCTGGCCTGCAGGCATACACACAGACAGAATATTGTATACATAATAAATAAATAAACATTTAAAAAAATTTTCCAGTCATATGAGACAAAAAGTTGGTTATTTATTTATATACAAGGAGAAGGTAGCTTATGTTACATTACCCTGTGGGTGCCTCTTCTGCAGTAAATTTGCCTGGGCTATAGTTCTAGGTCTGTCAGCTATCAGCTGTACGACTCTCCAGTTTTTCTAACTTAGCTTCTTTGTGTCTAAAAAACAGAAGGATGAATACCTGCTTCATAAGGTTTATTAGGTAATATATGTAAAGGAATTAGAGGTAGTGCCTAGAACATGGTCACTTTTTTATTTTTTAAGTTGAGATAAGGTAGCCATGTTGCTCATGTTGGCCTAGAGCTCATATAACCATGTAGCTTTGGTTAGCCTAGAACTTTTTTCTTTTGACTTTTTCAGACAGGGTTTCTCTGTTTAGCCAATACAGAGAAATCTGTCCTGGAATTCTTCTGTAAACCAGGCTGGCCTTAAATTCAGGGATTCATCTGCCTCTGCCTCCTGAGTGTTGGGTTTAAAAGCATGAGCTACCACTGCCTGTCTAGCCTAGAACTTTTATATAGAGCTGGTTGGCATCAAACTCATGAAGACCCACTTGCTTCTGTGCTCTGAGTAGTAAGAATAAAGGTATGTGCTGCTGCACTCAACAGGGCTTTTCTTTAAGTGTTGATACTGTGTGTTGTAGAAGTCATCTTCCAACTTGTACCTATTGTGAGGGTGCATGTCTTTAGCTGTATGGATAATGATGGTGATGATGTTACAGTTGTTAGCAGTTGTTGATAGTAATAGGAAAAAGCACAACACCGTATACTATGCATTATTTTCTTTGGAACCTTGGAAAGCAAATTTTATTTAAAAAGAAGATGAGAAAGCAGACTCCTCATGAGACGAGGGGATCTGGAATCAGAATCCACTGCTCCAGATTATTTTAAGTGTTTCCCTTAGATTTACTGTCTGAACTAACAATCTCATTTAATATCTCATATCTATATGATTCTTCTAAGTTCCAGGCTAATATACTCACCTACTTATTTGATAGTTTCACTTGTATTTTGAAGACATTTGAAATCTATCATTATTAAAAAAAATACTCTTGGTTTTTCCTCATGTATTACATCCCAACCTCATTTCCCCTTCCTTTTCTCCTCCCAGTCCCCCCTCCTCCCACCTTTACTCTCCCCAGATGCATTCCTCCTCCATTTCCCTTCAGAAAAGGGCAGTTCTCCTAGGGATATTAACTAAACATTGCATATTAAGTTGCTTTAAGACTAGGCATTTAAGACTTAATATGAATATCCCTTCATATTAAGGCTAAATGAAGCAGCCAAGAAGGAAAAGGGTTCTAAAAGCAGGCTAAAGAGTCAGACAACCCCCTGCTCACTGTTAGGAGCCCCACAAGAATACCAAGCTATACAGACATAACATGTATGCAGAAGACCTAGGTCAACCATATGGGCTCCCTGATAGTGAGTCCCTGTGAACCCTGATTAGTTGATTGTGTAGACCATTTTCTTGTTTTGCTGTTGACCCTTCTGGCTCAATCCTTCTTTTCCCACTTCCTCAGGATTCCCCGAACTTTGCCTAATTTAAACTATTTTTTAAGTGAGTGAAAAGTACCATATTTGATCTGTTTCCAAAGTCCTATGCTGAGTCCTGTGTAAAGAGCATACTTTCATATTTTGTTCTGCTGGGTCTCTTTGTTATCTCCCTGCCACCACTCCACATTAAAGCATGCTACTTTCCCCTTTTCTACAGTTAACACTATCATGCTTTCTACTTCCTCACTCGATACCCTTATTGTTCTAAAAATTAAATAGTACTTCCTTATTTATATTATGAAGAATTCCAACAATATTTAAAGTGAAGAATAAACTCCTGGGACTGGAAATGTACCAGTGGTAGAGCACTTACTAGCATCCATGAGGCCCTAGACTCAATTCCCAGTTCTAGAAGGCAGGGAGGAATGAAATCCTAATCTAACTACAACAATTATTAAGAGTCTGCTATTTTTTCTGTCGTCTGTATCTTTATTCACTCCCTATCTAGCTTGATTATTTTTAGTTATTTTTTTGAGAAAAAATGTACTTATGTTGGAATACACAGATATATTAATAACTATCAGCATTATCAAATCGACACAGTAGCATGGTTCATATTTCTCTCAGTATATAAAACATATTGATCATCCCAGAAAGTACTGGTATGCCTTTCTTCCCCCTTTTTTCCTGTTTCTTAAGAAGATGCTTAGGAGCTAGAGAGATGTCTCAGCAGTTGAAAGCATGCACTCCTCTTTCAGAGGACCCAAGTTTGGTTTTCAACCGGACATTGGGCAGCTTACAACTACCTAGAACTTCTTCACTTCCAGGGAATCCGACAGCCTCTCCTGGCCTCTGTGACACGTGTGTGTGAGCACACAAGTACAAATATTGAATGACAGTTGAAAGGCACCATATGAAGTTTATGGGCTATTGCTAGTGCCTAAAGAGACGTTTATAGAAACTTCAAATAATCTAAGCCTTAATCTTTCTCTAAGTTTTATTTTATAATCTTTGATTTTGTGTGTGTATGTGTGGGCACATGAGTATGAGCACAGGAACACTCGGATGCCGGGGCATCTGGTGCTCTGCACAAGCAGACAGTGCTCTTAACCACTAAACAACCCCTTAATCCCATATAAATGCTTTTCTCGATTTCATTTCTAAACTTCTAACGATTTTTAATGTTTATATTGATAACCTGTGTTTCTGAATTGACATATAGTTGATCTTCTAAAATATTTTTTCTTCTGTAACCATACCTTCAGGGATGATAGGAATTTAAGAAGTAAAGGACTGATAAGTGGTGTGAAGTCACTCAGTAAAGAAGAATTGGATGCAGAGATGGTATCTTTAGCTCTGAACACAAGTGTGTGTCCTCAGCCTTGTATTTCTAATCAACAGCTGAAAGCAGGTAATAATTTTACTACTAATGATTAGAAAGAAGTACATCTTGTGCACTAATATTTTTGGAAACATTTAAAACTAATATACAATTTTATCTAGTAATTTAAAATAATAGCAAGCTTAGAATACTTACTCATGTATTAAATTAAAATTATGAAAATGCAGAAGCAAGCATTACTATTTTTGCTGTTTATCTCCATATACTTTTAATTTTATTTTTATTCATTTTCTCACTTTTATTTTTACTTATTTATAATCATTGTGGACAGAACTTGTACCTTGTAAAACGTGTCTTTTAAATTATTAATGGTTGTAGGAACTATTCTTTTGACATGAAACTTTAATTTTTGTAAAATTAGTTTCATATTCCTAATCCTTTATTAACATAGAAAAATCAGATATACAATTCTAGTAAAATAGTTTTTTCTTAAAATTTAAACTAATAATTAAGGAATATAAGGACAATACTGACTTTTTATTAGAATGATCTATTCTGTGATTTGATATTTGATAAACTACTACATTGCTAGAGTCTTAGTAGACTCTAGAGTCTTACCTCTACCAAGACTGGGCGACTGCAAACTAAACAGACTAAGCCTCTGTCTCCCCTCATTTTATATTCCCTCTAGTGCTGGGATTAAGGGTGTACGATTCCCTAGTGCTGGGATTCATGGTGAGGTACCCTCACCTGGATTTGTTTCTGCATTTATCTTGTGTAGCCCAGGGTGACCTTGAACTCACAGAGATCCCTCTAACACTCCCAAATCCTGGGATTAAAGGTGTCACCATGCCTGCCTGACCTGTAGTGGCTTTAGCTTTGCCTCTGATCTTCAGGCAAGATTTATTCATCAAAATGATTAATATACCACTACAGCTTTTCTTTTTATGGAGAACTTTCCTTCCGTACTTAAGGGTGCTTCCTGCTCTTTCACAGGACCAGAGTTCATTTGCCAACATTCACAAACAACTCTAGTTCCAGGGGATCTGACCATTTTTCTGGCCTCTTTGTGGAGAAAGCAATTGTTGACTTTTTACATTAGATATACTTTTATAAGTAATTGTATAAATATTAATGCACTCATATATACTGCTTTGTTCCCTTTTTGAGAATAGTGTATCTTTGTCATGATACTCAAAATGATATTTGGGAGGAATTACAGGATATTATAGTTCATGGTTTTCCAGGAGTAAACTTCAGTTTGTCCATTCTATTACTGTCACTCTCAACCCTTATCTGGGGTCTGTGGAGATGAGTCACTCGGTATTTGAATTTACTGTAAAGAAATTGTAGTGATTTTTCAAGTATAAAAGTATAATGTTAATGAAATGGTAACAGCTGAACTTATAAAAGATTATTTTGAAGGAGGTTAGCATGGATGTAGATAAGCCAGAAACTTTGTTCATTTTAAAACACTTTATTGATACGGGTTGAAATATGCACCATTTTGGGGAAGAAAACCAACTTTGATGCAGTTGCCAGATAGTTTAAAAAAAAAACAAACAAACAAAAAACCAGAAAATAAAGAATTCTTGTAATTCTTCTGTTTGAATAAAATAAAATTTTCATCTCAGCCCTGAGAAGAAATGTACGCAAAGTCTTTCCCCTAGCTAAGGAACTGTTTGCAGCTGATACCTGCTGGGATGAGAAGATCAGCTTTCTCCAATGGAATCTGGCTGGGTCTATCAGCCACCTCCAGGATAGGTCCAGTGCCCTGGAGTAGCTGACTAACACAAAATGAGTCTTATGTGTGTGTGTGTGTGTAGGCTTCTTGTTTCATTGTTTCATTTTGATATTTTTTTATCTTACTGTTTTTTTGTTTATTTAGATTTTTTAAATAATAAAAACAATGCCTTAATGTTAAGAGATGGTCAATAAATAAAAATATGTAAAATGAGGTCAGTGGCATGGCTCAATGGATAAAAGCACTTGCTGCACACACACAAAAATAATAAAATTTATTTAGTTAAAATAACATGTTTTTTCATATTTCCATTTGAGTAAAAAAAAAATTTAGGGTTTTGGGGGGTTGTTTTTGCTTTTTGTCAAAAACCCTAAGTGGGGATTGGGGATGTAGCTCAGCTAGTCAAGTACTTTCCTAGAACGAGCATAGCCCTATCGTTATGTTTGATATTAGTACTATATAAACTTAGCATGGTGATGCATGCTTGTAATCCCAGCATTGGGAAAGAGACAAGGGTCAGAAGGTCAAGGTCATCCTCAGTTACACAGTAACTTAGAGACCTGCTTATACTGCTTGAAACCCTGTCTCAAAACAAGAGATAACTTGTTTAGTAAAACAAACTAAACTAAACTAAAGATAACTCTTTTAGTAAAACCTGAAACTTTGTCTTAAAGAAACAGCACCTATACAGGAGACATCTAAGGAAGAATCTACAAATTCTGGACTGTCCATTCTGCTTGAGCACATTATATGTGATTTTGAAAAATCTCTTGGAACAGCTTTATCTTCAATATTAGAAACAGAAATGAAAATTGCTTTTGGAAATCTTTGGATGGAGGTACATGATATTAGTTGATACTTTTTATTATTGATGGTTTGTTATCTTAGAAGATGTTTGTGTAAATTAAAAAACTTTACAGTAATCCATATCACATTTTTTTCTAAGTTTTATAATAATTTAAAAATTTCAAATTGATTATATATTTATTTTGTTTTTTGTTTGTGTACAAGTGTGTACATGTATGCAAGTATGTGTTTGCCTTGGTGCTCCTGTAGAAGTCAGAGAACAACTTGACAGGAATTGATTCTCTCCTTTTGTCATGATTAAACCCAGGTTGTCAGACTTGGTGACAAGTATCTTAATATGCTGAACCATTGCTGGCCTTGTAATAACTTTTTGATAATTATATGATGAACATTTCTTACAGGCTAGGACTTTATAGTATTTATTTTGCTTTGAACAGAGCAAAAGTAGATATATTAAGGAAAAATGAGAAAGAAGAGGTAGGTACTCCAAGGGAAGATTCTGTATTTGTTTTAAATTAACCAATAGTTGTTGTTCATCTACTATGAATATTTGATACATTGACCTCCTAGAACTTAAATTAAATCCTGAAAGTTCTTGCACAAGGACTAGGATATAGCTCAGTTAGTAGAATGGTTACCTAGCAACCTAAGGCTGCAGGTTTTATTCCCAGTGCCACATAAATCGTGTATGGTGTACATTCCTATTATCCTAGCACCTGAAGGTAGGCATAAGGATCAGGAATTCAAGATTATCTTTGGCTATGTAGTGAGCTTGGGGTACAAGAGATCAAGCAAAATAGACAATATATAAATACTTTGCTCATTCAATTTGATTTGTTCAAACTGTATGACAAAATGTCTGTATATTTGACCGTGTGTGTGTGTGTGTGTGTGTGTGTGTTTCAAGACAGGGTTTCTCTGTGTAGCCCGGGCTGCCTAGTAACTTTCTGTGTAGACCAGGTGGGCCTTGAACTCACAGCAGTCTGCCTGCCTTTGCCTCCCCATTGCTGGGATTAAAGGTATACACCACTGTATCTCACTGTATATTTGACTTTTATGCCATGTAAATATGAGAGTAAAAATTGATCATAATAAGATATTTTGGAGGCTGGAGAGATGACTTAGTGTTTAGAGCATTGGCTATTCTTCCAGAAGACCCAGGTTCAATTCCCAAGACCCACATGGTAGCCTACAACTGTTTGTAACTACAGGGATCTGACACCTTCACACCAATGTACATAAAAATAAAGTTAAACAAGTTATTTTTAAAAATTAAGGAATTTTGAATTTCTTTAGCTTAATGTCTTTTTTCTACAGTTAAATGAAATCAAATTTAGCAAGCATACTTATAAAACTTAGTTTATTACTTTGGTTTAGTTTTTGGTTCTTTGAGACAGGGTTTCTCTGTTTAACAGTCCTGGCTGTCCTAGAACTCACTTTGTAGTCCAGGCTGGCCGTGAGCTCACAGAGAACTACCTGTCTCTGCCTCAAAAATGCTGAAAATAAAGGTTTGTACCACCACTGCCCAGCTGTAAAAGTTAGTTTAATACTTGTTTCAAATTCACATTTTTGCTAAGAGAAATGTTATAACCCATTAGTTGTAGCTGATGCCTTTGTTCCAGCTATTCAACAAGATTCTAAAACTTGCCAGTGTGATATATTTGCTGCTTAGTATTTTCAAATGCTGATCCAAAAATAATGAAGACGAATAAAATATTTAAGAGGATTGTTTATATGTTGAATATTTCATAGAAGTATGAATGGTTCAGAAAAAGGCATTGATATCTTCTTAAACTGAGATCAATTATCTATAAATATGTTTTTGTAAGAGTGTAGCAAGTGACAGTTGCATTTCATTATTTTTTATATAGATTTTTCCCTCTTCTATATGAAATATTTAGATTGTTTTGCTTATGGAAATGACCATATAGAAGAGAAGATTGAGGGGCTGGAGTGGGGGCTCAGTGGTTAAGAGCATTTGCTGTTCTTGCAAAGGACCCAGCCAGCATCCACATGGCTACCCATAACCATTTGTAGCTCCAATTCCAGGGGATCTGATGCTCTCTTCTGGCCGCTGTGGGGATCAGACACACATGCAGGAAACACTTTTACACATAAAATATAGCAAAAGCATTAACTTAAAAAAAGAAAAAAGTAGATTGAGGTACCATTCTTGTTAAAACTATACTACTTCTCTAACTAGAGTTTGCTTTCTTTATTTACTTAAAAGTTATGGAACTAAAAGTTAATACGAATTTTATAAAAATCAATCTGTATTAGACCTACCTCTTTAAAATTGTGATTAGCACCTCTTAATTTAAAAATAGAGTGAAGAGCTGTATTTTTATTAGGGACATGTATAAGTTCCTACACAGGTATGTTTAAATAACAGGTAAATAAACAATAGATGATAATTTTGTAATACTTTCTAGGTGCTGTACTTGAAACCACCATGGACTCTAGTAAATCTATTGCAGTGCTTTAAAAAACATTGGCTGGCTGTATTTGGATTAGTTATGGAAAATAATTTGCTTTTAACTATTGAGAGCCTATATGAAAATCTCTTGAAAGGTATGAATCTTTATTTTTTTTCTTTCACAATAGTTTTTATAAGTTTAAATCAATCTAGTATGTTGGTATAATCTTGTAATCTTAGCATGTGGGAGGTGGAGGCAGAAAAATTAGAAGTTCAAGATAAACTGTTACTAGTGAGTGCAATAGCAGCCTACATGGGACCCTTTTAAAAAGCAGATGGGGAAAAAAGAAAAAAAAGGATGAATCAAAATGGGCTGAAGAGATGACTCGGTAGGTGTGGTGGTTTGGAAGAAAGTGGCCCCCAAGGGGAGCTCCAGCCAGCCATACCCAGTGTCTCAGACCACTTCCTGTTGCCTGGGCAAGATACAGAACTCTCAACACCTCTCTAACTCCATGTTTGCCTGCATGCCACCATATTGCACCATGATGGTAATAGACTAAACCTCTGAAACTATAAGCTGCCACCTCATTTAAATGGTTTCCTTTATAAGAGTTGCTGTGGTCATGGTGTGTCTTCACAGCAATAGACAGTCGGTAAAGTACTTGCTGCATAAACATAATGACCTCTGTTTAGAGCCCTAGAGCCCAGGAAAAACTGGGTGTAGCAGTGTGCTCTGATCCCAGTGCTTGGGAGATGGAGGCAGGTGGATTTCAAGGACTTACTGGCCAGCTAGTTCAAGTAGAGTCTTGGATTGATGATAACTGAAAAAAAAATAAGGTCAGGAAACAACCAAGGAGTACTTGAAGATGTCAACTTCTAACCTTCATTCATACATTCACAGGCACCTCAACAGCATACATAAGCATACTTGTATGAAGTTCTCCCTCCCTCCCTCCCTTCCTTCATCATCCCTCCCTTCCTCCATCATCCCTCCCTCACTCTTATACTTACAAGCATTAAAAAGGGCTGGAAAGATGTTCAGTCAGTAAAATGCTTGCAAAACAAGAATGAAATCCTGAGTTCAGTCCAGCGCTCATGTTAAAAAATGGATATGTTATTTTGTGCCTGTAATCCCATGCTAGGGGAGTGGAGACAGGAGGATCTTTAGGATTTGTTGGACAGCTCTAACTAAATTGTTCCAGGTTCAGGGCTTGAGACCTTGTCTCAAAAAATAAGGTAGAAAGTGAGGAAGACCTAACACTGGCCTCTGGCATTATATTTACATACACAAAGAACACATGGATATGTATCTCCACATGTGCACGTACACACACACACACACAAATACATATGAACACATGAACACACAAGTTAAGTCAAAATGTGTCATAAATTTGGAGATGAGTTGATTAAAATCTTTTAATCAGTTCACAGTGATTTATACTTCCAAAGGAAGTTTGTGGCAGCTGGATGAATGGATACAATTCTTAAAAGTCGTGACTATAAATTGTGTCATTTTTAATGTTTCTAGACACTGTAAATATAATTTTTAATAATATGTGCTTTGAAAGCTGCTTCTGGAGCTGACAAATGACTCAACAGTTAAAGTGCTTGCTGTGCAACCATGAGAACCCGAGTTCAAATCCCCAGAACTCCCAGAAATGCTTGGTGGGATGGTGACCCACCCCCTTGTAATTCTAAACTCAAAGGGTAGAGATGGGATCATCAACACAAATTGACTACCAAGAAGAGCTTGATTATTATTGATTATTATTATTGGTAAGCTCTGGGCTTGACTGATTCCTGTTATCAACCTTGTGTCTCAATACATATGCACATGTGCATGTGCACCCCATACATGTATGTGTCACACATGAATACACACACATATCATATGAAAATGGACGAGAAAGCCAGTTTTTGTTTTAAGTTGCTATTTTGGGATTCTTTGAGAAAGGCTCTCACATAGTCCAAACTGACCTCTAGCTCCCTAAGGAAACCTTAAATTCCCAGCTCTGTGCTTTTGCCCCCAAAGTTTGGGATTATAGTTGTGCATCACGCCTTGTTTTAAAAATGTTTTATCATTTCAAAATCTACTCAAGAACTCTATTAAAACCAGGTGGTGGTGGCGCACGCCTTTAATCCCAGTACTCAGAGGCAGGCAGATCTCTTTGAGTTTTAGGCCAGCCTGGTCTACAGAGTGACTTCCAGGACAGACCCGAAAGCTACAGAGAAACCCTGTTTTGAAAAACCATAAGAAGTAAAAAAAAAAAAAAATTCTATTAAAATGATTCCCTTTCATTTTTCATGGTTTTGAACACAAACTGTGAGCACATTTCATGCACTACATTGTACAAATTTGGTTTTGGTTCCTAGTGAGTTTAGAACCAGAAGAGGGCATAGTCATTGAGTTGTGGTTTTTAAACTATTTTGGACATAAACTTTGGTTTCTTGAAGTTCTGCTGCCAAAATTGGAGTGGGAATGTAGTCTAGTAGTTGGTATCTTTGATTTGCAAATCCAGCTTTAACTGGTGCATGGTTTTGCAACTTTTTCATGTTTTAAAGTCAAGGAATTAGCCTTAACTGTTCATGTATTGTCAACTAGCTACATCTTTTTGTTTGTTTGTTTGTTTTTGTTTTTTGAGATAGGGTTTCTCTGTGTACACAGCCCTGACTGTTGCTTTGTAGACCAGATTGGCCTTGTACTCACAGCACTCGCCTGCCTCTGTCTCCCAAATGCTGGGATTAAAGGCGTGTGCCACCACCGCCCGGCTATACTCCCATACTTTAAACCTAATTTATTGACTCTTTTGTTTTATATACTTATTTATTTATTATTTTATTTATTTGTTTTGTTTTGCGTTATTTAACCTAGGCCAGTGAATCCTTTTTAAGAAATAGGCTGAATATAAACAATAAGCAGAATAGATTGCTTCACATGTAGAATTTGAAAAGAGTCAATAATCAACTTTATCCCTCATGAATAATGGTGAGTTTGAGGCCAACCTGGTCTACAAGAGCTACTTCCAGGACAGGCTCTAAAGCTACAGAGAAACCCTGTCTTGAAAAACAGAAACAAAACAAAAAAAGTATGAAAGTGTAGCTTAGTGAAAGAATGCTTGTCTAGAGTGTATAAGGACCTGGATTCAATCCCCAGTCCTGGTTAAAAAATGAGTTTTAAAGGCACAGAAGCCAGGTAATAAAAAATAAGGAAGATTTACTAGAACCTATACAAATAATTGTTGTAGCATTTGAACACACATTTTAATAGGAAGTTCTTTAGAAGTTAAGACCACAAAACTAGAGGCATATTCTAGATAGGTGTACATCACATACATCATGCTCTCTGCCTTGTTACTGAAATATGTAAAAGTGTAAAACTTGCAGGCCAGAGAGGTGGCTCAGCAGGTAAAGACGCTTACTGCTGTTGTGCCCAGATAATGACCCCCAGAGAGGCCCAGACTGTAATAAGCAAGGTTTATTTAGCATAATACGAGCTAATTTGGAACCCATCTCTAACACCCCGCTGCAGTGAGGTAGAGAGGAGTTGTATCTCCTCTGTGGGGTAGGCTTTTAAAGGTGTAACTACAAAGAGGCCTTTTGAAGTCGCTTTGGGCATGGGTGCAAGGTCTTTTGCTCTGTCCCCACCTGCTGTGTCAGCTAATTCTTTCTTGTTAGAGCAAGGCCACCCTGTTCCTGAGTCAGGCCATCTTTAGCAGCCTGAACCAGGTGGCTGACTGGGCTGGGCTCAGTGTCCTTGTGCTCATAATCTCCCGGATGAGAGGGGGAAGGAAAATGCTGTCTTTCTGGGAACGTGAGGCTAGTCTGTGTTTTTAATTTTAAAACATTCTGTTAGGAAATTTCTTTTTGTCCCTTTGAGAATAAGGGGTGAGGGTCCCACGTTGCCACACCTAGAAGTCTTTGTTTGTTCACCATTCTCCACAAACAGAAGCAAAGCAAATATTGCAGCATGATGATTTCTGCTTTTGGAAGCAACTACTTAGCATTATATTTTAATGGCAAAGATTTGTCTTTTCTCTCATTTGTTTATTTCATTTTCAAAATGTTTTTTGTTTGCAATAGACCCTCACTATAGCGACTTTCCTGCTTCTTGCTCTTGTGCACTGGAATTACAGGCATATACCACTATGCCTGGCTTCTTCCTAACTTTTTAAAACTTCAAAATGATTGTCACCAATAACTTAGGAATTAGTGGAAATATTTTTAGCCTCTTGAGAGAAAGTTATGGTAGATTATCTTAATTTAACTTAAAGGCGGACAATTATAGCTTTTGTTTCTTATTGTTGTCCAAATTCTTTATTAGCTGAACTTTTGTTGTATGCAGAGAGATAACATATTATTTTCAATAAATCTTGTTTTACTTTTCACGTGATAGAATTTCAGGTAAGTTATTACATGATAGCTGTGCAGTCATGATAGGAGTCACATCTGACTTATATGCTTGTCCCTACATATGGCTCTTTGTTTATGATAGTCATTTGGATGTGAGACAGCTTCAACTTTGAACACACCATGGTTGGGCTTTTTGTCTAGTGAGTAATTCCTTTTACTGAAGAATGTAATATTTCACTTTCCTATCTTTTGAAGTTGGCTGTATTCAAGGAACTCCTAGAATCTGAAAACAGAATATCAGATTCATCGTGAACATTTAATCTATAAATAAATGTGTTCAGTTGTTGCTTTCTATACCAGAGAGACATGCTAGTTATGACATGTATGTGTAAATGTCTACTCTCTTTAAATTGCAAAATTAATACTTAGTGTTACAAGATGTTGTATGCTTATTCTCTCACTTTTTTTTTCTTAATTTTTTTCTTACTAGCTAATAATGCAGTGGATTTTAAAACAGTAAAATTCCTGCTTCAGGATTCTAAAAGTTTGTTACATGCCTTCAGTACAAGGTCAAATTATGATGGTATTCTTCCACAGACCTTTGCGCAAGTAAACAGACTACTTCAAGTACTTGCAGAGGTAAGATATCTATGGAGTACTGTTTAGAGTAGTTAATCATATATTTCAAATGTGGATTTAGTGGCCAACAATAAAAGGATATATTACCATGATTTATTCTAGCATTTTAAAGGCATTGAGTAAATATGAAGTACATTGAAGTATAGGCAAGTGTTTTTACAGATTATGAAACATCCATTTTCTATGGAAGGTATAGCAGAATAGTTGAATTGTTTGTTTTTCGAGATAGAGTTTGTCTATATAGTTCACCAAGCTTCAAATGCATGATTTTTTTTTTAGTACTCTGTAGTATTGACATTATGGGTATATACCACTATAAACTTGGGATTTTATTTTTTTGTTGTTGAATTTTATATTATTTCATTTATGGACAAGAGAAAGCTGTGCACACACAAAAAAGAGGGGCTAGAGAGACTCTTAGCAGTTAAGAGTCCTTAATGCTCTTGGAGAATATCCAGGTTCAGTTCTCTGCATTTACATGGTGGTTTACACCTATCCTTAACTCTACTTTCAAGGGTTCTGACACCATCTTCTGACCTCTTCTGGCACCAGGCATGCACACAGTACACATACATGAATGCAGACAAAACACTCATGCACATAATTTTAAAAAAATAACAAAGTAAATTTTGAGATTTTTTTTTTTGAGACAGGGTCTCATGTAGCCCAGGATAGCCTCAGATTTGCAATGTAGCCAAGGATAACCTTAATTTTTTGATACTCTTGCCTTTATCTCCTGAGTACTGGGACTATAAATGTGTACTATAATACTGTGTTTATGTAATGCTTGGGGATCTAATCAAGAGTGTCATGCATATTAGGCAAAGCACTCCATCAACTAAGACATCCTGAACCCTAGAATATATTTTGCTGGTCGTTGTTGGATAATTCATTAGATTTGATCCATGTCTTAAATATCTATGTTTCTAACCTGAACAATAAATATATTATTTCCAAAGTAAGGTTTCTTAATAATAATAACTTGAGAAGTACACCTAATCTTAATTATCAAGTATTGAAAACCAAGAAAAGAATTACTCATCTTCTACTTGCTTCTGGAAAGCTTCTGAGAAACTAGGATGAAACAGTTAACTAGCACCATTTTCAGCTATGTGTGTAAGAGGGGTTGAAGTAGGAAGAGACATCCTTGTTTTGTTAGCTTCCCAGACACCCCAAAATTTTGATCAACCACTATGCTAAAATAATTCAAATCAATTTTGTTGATTAGTTTTAGGTTTTACATGCTCAGGATTCTGACCTGTGGATTTTTTGTTGTTGTTTCAGTTTTTTTTTTGCCTCTAGTTCTTTAAATTCTTTGAATCTTTACCCCCCTTTTTTTGTATTATGAGTACAGTAATAATTCTTGACTTAGAATTGCCATAAGAATGAACCGTTACTGAAGAAATTAGTACCTGGCAGATAGTAAGTGATATATAAGTGTTTATTTTTTTAAAAAAAAATTTACTTGCGTGATTGTGTATACTCAGATTTAAGAGCCAGAGCAAAGGAGAAATAGGCAAATACTCAGTTTTAAACGTTTATGGATTTTAAAGCAGTTATCTGGGTGGAGATATAGGTCAGTGGGAGAACTTACTAAAAATGAGCAAAGCCCTGAGGTCCAGCCCAGTATTGCCACAAAAATTAATTTCAGGAAAAAATATATAGGGCCATTATTTATATATAGTAAGTTCATAATTTAATACAAACAGGGAAAATGAGAAGATCATCTCTTTTTGCTTTTTGCCCCACAAAGTAGAGCATGGTAACACCTCTGCATTTGGTGTAGGATCATAACTTTCTAGATTGCTGAGAGTCAAATCTCTTTTGCTTCTTACCATTTGAATTATCTTGCATGATGTTTTTAATCTTTGTATTTCTCTTTCCTTCACTTAAAAGTCTGAATTGTTTCTGTTTCATAGGGTTTCAGTTCTGTGTCATAGTACTGTGTAGTCACGAGGACTGAGTAAGTTAATATAAAACCCCGAGGGCTCCAGTACACAGCGTGTTTACGTAAATAGTAACATCTTTTTTTACAGTATTATAATTTTATTTAAAACATTTGCAGAGGCAGGCGGATCACTGTGAATTCGAGGCCAGCCTGGTCTACAAGAGCTAGTTCCAGGACAGGCTCTAAAAATACCTTGTCTTGAAAACCCCCCCCCCAAAAAAAAGAAAAGAAACAAACAAAAAAACCACAACATTTTAAAGCATAGAAATAGTACGACATTAAGCTAACTTTGGAAATCATTCTTTTATTAATGTGGAAACTTAACCCTAGAGAAATAGTGTTTTTTGTTTTATGTTGGCCAGCTACTCCTGGGCATGGGGTCAGCCTTAAAGTATGGCTAATAAACCCAGTGTGACTCCATTGGAGAAAACTAATTTTGCCTTTGCAAGCAGGTATCAATTGCAAATAACTTTTTGGTCAAGCATGAGAGCCTATGTCCATTTGGCCCTCTCAGTTCTGGGACCCCATGTGGTTTGAACATGTGCAGGCCATGTGTGTGTTGCCACAGTCTCTGAATTCATTTGTGCTTCAGTACTGTTGTGTCTGGAAGACATTGTTTCCTTGGAGTCCTCTGGCTCCTACAGTCTTTCCATCTCTTCTTCCACTAGACACCTGACCCTTGATGACATCCCATTTAGGACTGAGTGCTCCAACGTCTCTCAATCTCTGCACATTGTCCAGTTGTGGGTCTCTTTGTTAGTCCCCATCTGCTTCAAGAAGAAGCTTCTCTGATGAAGGTTGAGCAAGACACTGAACTATGTGTATAGCAATATGTCATTAGACATCATTTTATCGCTATGTTCCTTTTGTAAATAATAGTATTAGGTTTTCCCTAGGCACACGGTCTATCTAGACTCAGGTTCTTGACCACTTTAGTAGCATCAGGTATAGATTCCATCTTATGGAGTGGCCTTAATTCCAATCAGAAGTGGTTGGATATTCCTATAACATTTGTGATACTGTTGCACCAGTATATCTTGTAGGTCAGTTAATCTTGTAGGCCACGGGGTTTGTTGCTTGGACGTAGTCTCCTCGGATAGACTATAGTGTAACTTCCAGTACCATGAACAGTCAGTTGTAGTGAAGGCTGTAGTTAGGCATCAGCTCAACTTCTTTATGTTACATGGCATGTGTAAGTGATGTCTTCAGCAATATGGTCTTACCTCACCATCAGATTGCAGAGTAATCAATAGCCTTGGCAGTCATCTGTGATGTTTGGGGATTTCCATGGGGCTGCTTCGACCAACAGTTCAACAAGATGTAATCCATTTCTGGCATTGGAGGTTTTACTTGGTGGCATAATATGTCTAGTTGAGGTATTGTGTCCCCCATTATTCAGTGACTCATGTATACATTTTAAGACACTTATACAGTAGTAGATTTCTAAATGTTTTTTCAAATGTCCTTTAATATTCCCTTTCCAGATTTCCTTATTTACCCTTCTATCCCCTCCCCATTTAATCATGGGGTTTGCGCTTTGTCTTTCCATAACAATATATTGACATTCGAATGTTAGGTAAGAAAGATCACTATAGTAAATAAACTGATATATTATTTGATTTAAACAGGAAAGAAAAATACTTTTTCTAAGTCTAGTGCTTTTCTAGGAATATTCTGTACATATGAAAGAAAGAGTAACCAGAATTTCTAGTAAGCTAGTGTCTCTGTTTTCTCAGTTGCTAGTGAAGGACTGGTATGCATTTTATGTAATTCTTATGTCACAGGTCAAGACAAAACTGAAGCCAGATTCTTCAGAAAGCACAATGGGTAAAAAGCAGAAAGACACTTCTTTGGTGAAGCTTCATAACCAAGATGTTACTGTTTTCTCGGATTCTCCTCTTCCCCAGTTCACCAGGCATCAAGAAATATGGTCTATCCTGGAGAATGTTTGGACTTCAATATATCAGAACAGGTACTAAATTCCCAAGACATCCTCCACTTTATTATTACAAGTTTGCTTTTGTAGGGTTTCCATTACAATTTCTAGTGTAGTTAGTGTTTGGGCTCTGATTTTATTGTGCTATGGGCCTTTGGTCCAATTGGTGCATTAGAAATATTTATGTTTAAATCAGGGTAAACATCAGGATTACCCGGGAAATTTTTAAGTTTCTATATTTACACACTATTCCTAGAAATTTGGATTCAGTAGGGGAAGAGTTGAGTCTGAGAATGCATTTAAAAAAGTCTCTTGGGGCTGAAGAGATAGCTCAGTGGTTAAAAGCACTGACTGCTCTTCCAAAGGACCTGGGTTCAATTCCCAGCACCCACATAGCAGCTCACAACTATTTGTAACTCTAAGATCTGACACCTTCACACAGACATACATGCAGGCAAAACACCGAGGCACACAAAATAAAAATTAATAAGTTACAAAAAAAAACCTCTCTAGGTGATTCTAATGTAATCATGATAAGGAACATTGCTTGCATAGGTCACAACCAGTGAGGCACTTAGATTGATTCAGCAGTTTAGCAGATTGCAAATCTGTAATTAAACTGGAAATAACTTGAGAAAAGTTCCTTACTTGAGAAAAGTTCCTTCGATTAAAGAAAATTCGTTTAAGAATTTAAAGGTGTATAAATACTGTTGTTTAAAAGGAAAATACTATTACTTTAGTATATAAACATAAAACACTTCAGAATTAATGAAATGAGGTACAGAGATCATTTAAAAATATAAAATTTTTATTTTATATTTGTGTATATGTGTGTGTAGTAGTGTCATAGTGTGGAGCTTAGAGGATAAACTTGCAGAAATGGGTTCTTTCCCTCTGCTATGTGAGTTCCAGGAATCAAGCCCAGGGCATCAAGGTTAACAACAAACAGATTTACTTGTTAAAGCCATTTTGCTGCCTCATTTTTCCCCCCAGTGTTTGGGACCACTTGTGTTTTAGACAGGTGTTCTGAACCTGGGCTGCATTCCCCTTGAATAGTTTTGCAGATAGGTGCTGTTAGGATAGCTTATATAACTTAAAACCTCTGATTTTATTTTATTGGGTTTTGAGACAGGGTTTCTCTGTGTAACCCTGACTGACCTGGAACTCTCTGTAAACCATGATGCCCTCGAACTCACAGAGATCCTCCTGCCTCTGCTCCCAAGTGCTAGGATTAAAGGCGTGTGCCACACTGCCACAAGTATATTATATTGCATATTCCCTGTGCCTCATTCTCACCTATCTCCCCTTTTTTCTACCCTCCCATTTGTCTGCTTTGTTCTTGGGCTCCTTTTTTATTCCTTGGCTATAATTAAACATTTTTCAACAAATTTATGGCCTGATATTTTGCTTTCTAACCCATCATATGTAAAAGATAGCTACAATTGGCATATGAATTAAAACTATAGTACTTAGAAATTTATAATTT
The DNA here is from genome assembly GCF_982192425.1 of Myodes glareolus. NCBI lineage: Eukaryota > Metazoa > Chordata > Mammalia > Rodentia > Cricetidae > Myodes > Myodes glareolus. Next base: position 72,905,619 of record NC_142030.1, read on the forward strand.
TTTTTATGAGTCAGTTTGTTTTTCTACTCAACATATTTTTGGTGCTTTAGCTAATCTAATGTTCTTGTTTACATAAAATTACCTTTTATAGGAGGCAGGAATGGCTGCTTTAAAAGACATTTGAGTTGGGCATGACTTTAATCCCTGCATTTGGAGGGCAGAGGCAGACGGATCGCTATGAGTTTGAGGCCAGCCTGGTCTACAAGAGCTAGCTCCAGGACAGGTTCCAAAGCTACAGAGAAACCCTGTCTCGAAAAACCAAAAAAAAGATATATGAAAACATGGGAGTTGATCTATAATATTCATGCATTTGTACCGCATGTTAGAGTGCTCCATGCTATTTCTGAATAACAGACTGTATATACTAACATTTCAGTAAGTGACAATGTTAATATTGCTTTAACAAAACATATTTATTTAGCCTAGTTTTTTTTAAACAAACCTGATTGTATACCAGAATTGCAATAGAATTTATTAAATATAATCCTTTCGCAAATAAATGCTCATTTGGAGGTCTATTCTTAATTACTCATATAAGTTACTAAAATACACTCCAGTTAGTGTTATCAATTTCACAGAATCTAGAAACATCTGGGAGATGGGCCTTTGGTTGTGCCTGTTGAAGGCTATCTTGATTGCTTAATTAAAGTAGAAAGACCCACCAACTGTGGGCAGCACCATTCTCTGCCTGGGTCCTGGATGTCTGAAGTAGAGGGAGTGAGCAGCAGTGTGGGTTTATCTCTTGCTCTCTGCCTCTTTACTGTCAATGCAACGTGACCAGTTTCTCAAGCTCCTATGACTCCGTTCAGACCCCACTGTGAACTGAAGGAAACCTTTCTCTTCAGTTGGTTTTGTCAGTGTTTTATTACAGCAATAGGAAAAGGAACAGACAAGTTCTTAAATACAACTATAAATGCCATCATTTTTGTGCCTTACTAATCAGTGTTGAACTTGCATCATATCAGGTTAGGTTTTTATTGTCTATTTACGAGGAAATTGGATGAGTGTTTTGTATTGCTGATTCATGTAGAACAATAATCTTTTATTTGGGCATGGTGACACAGTAATCCTACAGTTCAGGAGGGTGAGACAGAAAGGCTGTGACTTGGAGGCCAGCCTGGGCTACATAAGATCCTGTCTAGAAAATAAAAAGGTTTCCTGCAGTTTGTCATTCAAGTTTTTGAGGTACTTATTTAAATGTGCATTTTTGTTTTGCAGAAAGATTTATAGTTACGATTCCTTTTACCTTTGTTATTACTATTCTCAGTGACGTTATTAAAATATATAGGCAAAACTAATAAAAAATGAGTTTGATAGTTCATAATTTTCTATAAACTGATTAACCAGTTGAATAGCTTATTTCATAATGTTGAATCTGAAAGTAGATTGCAGCTTTCATACATAAGCCTGGTTTAAAATGTTTCTGTTTGGAAACTGTAATGATTCACCACAAACTGTATATCTTAAAGTAGTAGAGATTTATTTAGTTGTTGTTAAGAAGGCCTGTAACATGAAGAGTCCTGTTTGTTTGTGTTTTATGTTCTGCCTGGTTCCCACAGCTGTTTAGTCCCAAAGAAAATCACACATAGATTTCCATAAGTTATAAAGCTGATTAGCCCATTAGGTCTAGCCTCTTGCTGACTAACTCTCACATCTTGATTAACTCATTTTTCTGATCTATGTTAGCCATGTGACTCAGTACCTTTTTCAGTGGGGCAGATCACATCCTGCTGCTTCAGTGATCTGGGCAGGAGTGGGAGGAATCAACTTCCTCTTTCCCAGAATTCTCCTGTTCTCCTTGTATCATTTCCACTTCCTGTCTGGGTTTCCCGCCTACACCTCCTGCCTGGCCAATCAACGTTTATTTAAAACATGATTGACAGAATACAGACAACTGTCTCACACCACTTCCCCCTCTTTTAAAAAAAAAAAAGGAAAATATCCATAGTCCATTTTTGGGGGAATGTGGGCGTAGTAGTCCAGGCTACTTCCAGCTGGTTGGGGGCGCTGATAATCTTATGGGGACCTAAAGAAAATTTCGAGTTATAATCAAGTCCTGACTTAAGTATCCTGTAAGTCTTGATCATCTCAGGCAGCAGTCTTGAACCTGTTCTGGATGCAGAACTCTGATATTGGGCCATCTGTTCCTACCGGAGATTTCTCAGGTGGTCTTCCTTGATCAAAGATGATTTTTCTTAACTCTGAATAAATCCAGAGCCTCTCGTTTTCTGTGGAAACAAAAGCAAAATCTCTTCTCCAAAGTAACATACTTTTGACTTCAGTTTTGAAGCCAAGGTATTTACAGAATACCTATCTTGGCTTAATTCTGCAGCATTTATAAGCAAATATCTTTTAGCAGCTGTTGCTCCTTCCTCAGCATTTAAACAATTCAAAGAGAGCATAATAAATACACTATCAAAATTCTCTGTGTATTTTCCATCTTTTTGTGGCTTTATTTTAACCTCTATTTCTTTTATTTCTACTTTTAACTTTTGGCTTTTTGAGACAGGTTTTCTGCATATCTTTGTCCTGGAACTCCCCCTATAGACCAGGCTGTCCTTGAACTCATAGAGATCTGTCTGTGTCTGTCTCCCCAGTGCTGGGATTAAAGGTGTCTGCCACCATACCTTGAATTTACAGAGGTTTGTCTGCCTCTGCCTCCCAAGCCTTGGGATTAAAGGTGTGTACCACCACAAAGGCCTTTAAGTGGAAAACAAAAGACTGGCGGAAACTCTTAAATAAGAATCTGCTCTGTTTTTATGTCTTCCTCAGTCCTTGCCTAGTAAGAGCATCACTCCAGTCTCTGCTTTTTGTCTTCATGGAGAGAGTGTGGCCTACTCTAATCCAGTCCTCATTTAGCTGAACCATTTACATTTGCCAAAGACCTGTTTCAAGTGAGGTCCATACTGAAGCTCTAACACAGTGGTTCTCCACCCTCCTAATGCTGCAGCCTTTTAATAACAGTTTCTCATGTTGAGGTGACCTCTTAACCATGAAATTATTTCCATCACTACTTCATAGTTGTATTTAGCTACTGTTATGAATCATAACATAGATATTTGATATTGCAGATGGTCTTAGGTGACCCTGTGAAAGGGTCATTTGACCTCAAAGGGGTCATGACTCATAGCATTGCTCTAGATGAATGTGAATTTGGGGAGGACACCATTCAGATACAATACAATGTGTTTTGATTTTTTAATATAGTTGCTGTTACCTAAGTAAATATTTATTTATGTATTTAGAGACAGGGTCTCACTATGTAGCCCTGGCTGGCCTGGAACTCACTGTGTAGACCAGGTTAACTTTAAACTTAGATCTGTCTGCTTCTGCTTTCCAACTGCTAGGATTATTACAATACCTCATCTTATTTTTAGTTTTGACCAATATATATAGCATAAACATTTTAGTATTTTATTAAGTAAATATTAAAGGTGTCACTAATTATTTTTTGTAATTCTTAATTCACAATAAGTTTCTGGAAGTGGAATTACAAGGATAAACATCCAGTTTTTTAATTTAATCTGATACCTAATTCTTCATGTTTATGTTCTGGAGTACTGACTTGTATGTCTATTAGTAGTATTACTTCTCTTTCATCTCTGTGCTCTTTTAGAGTGAAGTTTATTCACCCAGCTTTCATGTTCCCTTTAAATTAGGTCTGTGTGGTGTGTGACCAAGATCCCTTGTGTGGATGTTAGCCCAGACTTCTCTCATGTCACTCACTGTCTTTGATCTTTTACTTAAATAGATGAGCATTGCAAAAGATTACTCATTATTTTCTATGTGTCATCAGTGAAAGCACTTATAAGTACTAAATGAGCACATACTTTTTTCTTTCCATTTTTTTTTTTTAGCACAGATGTGTTTCAGACACTGGACTCAAGTTCAACTCTGACCACTTCAAAAATAGCATCATTTGAAGAAGCATTTATATATCTTCAAAAGTTAATGGCAGCTGTGAAGGATATTCTTGAAGGAATTAAAAGGTAAGCATTGTATTAAATCTAAAGTTTATAAATTCCACACTTATTAGCTTAATTTAGACTGGCTAGGAGTTGTCTAGCAAGTTAGAAACTATTGGCTGCTTTTGAGACAGGGTCTCACTAAACAGGCTTGAATGGTCAGGTCTGGACCAAGCTGGCTGCAAACTCACAAAAATCTGCCTGCCTCTGCTTCTTGAGTCCTGGGATTGAAGGTGTGTACCATTACACCTAGCAGATGATTGGCTTTTAATTTTACCTTTCTTAGTTTCCTATATTCTGTATCCTTTGTAGGAGAGGAAAGTGGGAGAAACGAGTTAGTCTTTCATGAGAAAACTTGGTACATTTTGAAGCACATACTCTCTCTCTCTCTTTTTGTACTGTGTGTGTTTGTGTGTGTGATTTATGTTGAGGTACTTTCCTCAAGTCTTTCTTCATCTTATTTTTTGAGACAGGGTCTTTCACTGAACCTGGAGATTACCATTTTGACTAGACTGACTGGCCAGTGAGCCCCAGAATCTTCTGTTTCTGCTCTAGCACTGGGGTGACAGATGTGCAGTCATGTCTGGCTTTAGACATGTCTGAACTAAAATCCTGGTATTTGCTTGTGCAGTAAGCACTTTACCCGCTGAACCATTTTCCCAGCCCGAGGCTTAAGTTTAGATGACTTTTTGTTTCTCTTGTTTTGTTTAGTTGTATTTAGATTGAGAAAGCTCTTGTATAATAGGCACATAGCGTGACTATACATAGTGATACTACATTTGTCTTTTTATATATAGCAAATTGCTTATGGATCCTTTCCCTTTCTGATGTGTGTGTATACACATATATATGCATTGTGTATGTGAGAGAGAGAGGGAGAGGGAGAGATTTATGGTTTATCTCTTTGTTTAGGAGGTTGTATTTTATTTTATCTTATTTTATGTTATTTTTTGGTTTTTCAAGACAGTGTTTCTCTATGTAGTCGTGGCTGTCTTGGAACTCACTCTGTGGACCAGGCTGGCCTTGAACTCAGAGATCTGCCTGCCGCTGCCTCCCAAGTTCTGGGATTAAAGTTATGTGCCCCCATGGCCTGACATGAGGTTGTATTTTAAAATTACTTGCTAGGAGAAAACTTTTTCCCATTAAACTGGAATTATTAAAATTTTTGGACATTTTAAAGATATAATGGGGGCTGGAGAGATGGCTCAGTGGCTAAGAGCACTGGCTACTTTTCCAGAGGTCCTGAGTTCAATTCCCAGCAACCACATGGTAGCTCACAACCATCTGTAATGAGATCTGGCGCCCTCCTCTGGTGTGCGGGCATACATAGAGGCAGAATGTTGTATACATAATAAATAAATCATTTTTTAAAAAAGATATAATGGGATGTCCCCTTTTTAAGACAGTAGAGTAGGGCTGGAGAGATGACTCAGAGGTTAAGAGCACTGACTGCTCTTCCAGAGGTCCTGAGTTCAATTTCCAGCAACCACATGCTGACTCACAACCATCTGTAATTTGATGTGGTGCCCTCTTCTGGCATGTAGGCAGAGCCTATATACATAATAAATAATGAATCTTTAAAAAAAAAAGACAGCAGAGTACATTTCAGATTTTGACTATGTCCTATGAAATATTTTTAGAAGCTTTCATAAGTATAATAAAAACAAATAATCTACAAAGATACAGCTAAAAATTTGAGATCACTTCACTTTGCTGTGGTATTATGATTGGCAAAGACAAGGGCCTAGGGATATTATTGTGGTTAAAAGCCCTTTGGAATTTAAGAGTTAAAGTGACTTAATATTAAGGATATTCTTAATTTGAGCCAGGTATGGTGATATAGGAATGAGAAATTAAAGGATAACCTCAGTTACATAGTTCAAGCCAGCCTGAGCTACACGAAACTGTAGTTGTGGTTTTTTGTTTGTTTGTTTGTTTTTTAACTCTTTGACTCTTTTTTCTTTGGGGGCCCCCACCACCCAGCTCCCAAATAATCACACAGAGAGGCTTTTTCTTACCTATAATTGTCCGGCCTTATCTTAGCTTGTTTCCATCCAGCTTTTCTAAACTTACACTATCCTGTCTGTCTTTTGCCCTGTGGGCTTTTACCTTTCTCTATTTCTATATATCTTTTCTTTCCTTCTTACTATGTGTCTGACTGGGTGGCTGGCCGGCTGGTCCCCAGTACCCTCTCCTCCTTCTCTTACTCCCTTATCTCCTCTTCCCAGATTTTTCCTCCTATTAATTCTCTCTGCCTGACAGCCCCACCTATTCTTTCTCCTGCCTCACTATTGGTCCTTCAACTGTTTATTAGACCAAGCTAATGTTCAGACAAAGTAACACAGCTTCACAGTGTTAAACAAATGCAACATAAAAGAATACAATACAATGCAAAACAAATATTCCACAGCAGAAACAAATGTGACATATCTTTAATATTCTATAACATGAAACCCTGTCTCAAAAAGCTTTTCCAGACCTATGATAAAGGTATTGTATTTATGTATTTGTTTGAGGCAAGGGTCAATAGCCAAGGGTATCTGGAACTCACTGTGAAGCCAATACTGGTCTTAAATGGGAGATAACCTTCCATGTTAATTTTCTACATACTGATGTTATAAACATTAAAATCATGTAAGGGTCTGGAGCAGTGGCTCAGTGGTTATGGAACAGTACTCTTCTTCCAGAAGTGCTGGTTCAGTTCCCAGCACTCACACGGAGGATCACAACTGTCTGTAATTCCAGTCCTAGGGGATCTAGTATCCTCTTTTGGCCTCATTGACCCTAGGCAGACATTCAAAGCACAGACATACATGCAGACAAAAGACCCATAGCCATTAAACAAACAAACAAATAAGTCTGGTATACAAAAATAATACCTAACTATTAGAGGGTGGAAAATAATTGCCCTCTTTTTTAATGCAAGATTTCTATAATTTGTTCTGTGTTACTTCCATCAGTTCTAATTAATTACTGGTTTTCATAGAGTACTGTGCTGATAGATAGCTCGGTGCTATTTGAATTTGACTACAGTCTTTTTTATGTGTCTGTTAGTTTTATTTGTTGTCTCTTTGAACTGGCTAAACATTATAGAAAGAAATCTGCAGTTTAAAAGATAGGGAGTGTAAATTTACATTTCTGTCTACTTTTTGAGAACTATGCGTTATTATAATGTAATATGTGAATTATAATTTCATGTGTAAGGATGTTTATGGCAGGTAGGTCCAGTGGCACAGGTCTATAATCTCAGTACTTGAGAGGTGGAGGCAGGGCAATTAGGTTTTCAGGGCCAGCCTTGGCTATATTTCCAGTTTGAGGACAGTCTGGCCTATATGAGACTGTCTCAGCAGACTAAAAGAAGAATGTTTGTGATAATTAATGTATAGATATTAAAGTAGCTGAAATATTTTAATGAATTAATCTCAGTTGAATTAAGTTAATGGTTTGAATAAACTTAATGATCATAGATATGGGTAAGTTTGAAGGAGAAAATAAAAGGTTTTTAAAAATTAATTTCCATAGTTCTTTTGTTAATGTATCTCTTTTTCTTTTTAGAATTTTAGCTCCTAATAGTAATTTCCAAGATGTTGAGACTCTCTATAACTTCCTAGTCAAGTATGAGGTAAGAAAAAATATATATTATTCACATAATATTTATATTGTTTGAATATAAGTACAATAAGATTGCTATTGGTATTTTCTTTAAATGATTTTTTTTTTTGATGCAGGATCTTCCTGTTTTATACAGACTGGTCAGAATTAAAACTTGAGAGTGTCATAAAAATTTTCCAGTGACATTTGTTTCTCTACCTGTTTAAAAAATGTATATATTTAAGATATACAAGATAATGTTTTGTTGGACATTATAATTCATGCCTGTAATCTCAGGACTCAGGAGGCTAAGGTAGGAAAATTGTTGTGATTTAGAGACCACTATAGACTACGTAGTAAGTACCCGGTTAGCCTGGACTATGAGAAATCTTGTCTCAAAAAAAAAAAAAAAAAACCCCAAACAAAAAACAAGCAAAAGGGGATGGAGGTGGGGCTCAGCTTTTAACAACATATATTGCTTACAGGACAGGCGGTTCACAACTGTCTGTTATTCTCCAGTTCCAGGGGATCCAGTGCCCTTTTCTGGCCTTGTGGGTGTTTGTGTGCACAAATGCACGTACGCACACTCTAAAAGTTTTTATCTTGAAAAAAACAAGTAGCTATTACATTCAAGTTAATAAACACAACCACCATCTTATATAATATGCCCTTTAATTGGCAATAAAATTAAAATCTACCTTTTTAGCAAAACAATCCTAAATTTAACGATGTTATTAACTATGGTCTTCATGTTGTGTAGTAGCTTGCTGCATTTGTTCATCTGTATCTTCCTCTCCAATCTATTCCTTAACAATAACATAACCAATTTTTATCTTTTTCCCTAAGTGAAATTACAATAGAGTCCTGAAATATATTTGTTTCAGCACAGAATTCTTTCTCATTAGGGAACTTAACATCTTGGGCAGGTCATTGCTTCATTGTGGGATGAATGCAAGATGTTCTATATCCTAGCTCCTTAGGTACTAAGTGCATGGAGCAGCATAGACCCTCGACTAAGAACTGAAATGAGGTTGCAGTGTGTCTTCTACATTGACCTCCATGTTTTCCTCATCATTTTTGATCCAAGGACAGTGCTCTATTGATTTCTAACTTCTGGGTTTTTTTTTTTTGTTTTTTAAGATTTATTTATTATGTATACAGTGTTTTTTCTGCCTGCATGTATACCTGTAGGCCAGAAGAGGACATCAGATCACATTATAGATGGTTGTGAGCCACCATGTGGTTGCTGGGAATTGAACTTAGAACCTTTGAACCAGCAGCCAGTGCTTTTAACTGCTGAGCCATCTCTCCAGCCCTAATTCCTGTTTGTTAAAAGCTCTCTGCTGCTATTCTTTGTATATCCTGTCTCAGTTTTATGTGTATATGGTGTCTTTTGTTGTGCATTTATTTGTTTGTTTTCTTAAATTTATTTTATTGTGTGCATTGGTGTTTGCTTATGTGTATGTGTGAGAGTGTCAGATTCCCTGGAACTGGAGTTACAGGCAGTTGTGAGCAGTCGTGTGGATGCTGGGAATTGAGTCATCTCTCCAGGCCCTGTTGGGTTTTGAGACAGGGTCTTGTGCTAAAGTTTGGGCCAGCCTGAAACTTACTATGTAGTTCAGACTGTTCTTAAACCCTGGTCATTTTACCTCACCTTCTTGAGTACTCGGGTTATTGGCATGTACACCACTCTTAGCTTATGTGTTATATTTATAAATGATCTCAGTGAAGGAGCAGCACATGCTGGGGCTTCACATTATAGGGAGTCAAACTTATTTGAATATATTCCTTTACTTTCATGCCTGGTTAGTTCTTCATGTAACTTTATGTGTGGCATATTGTCCATTAACAACCTAGTAAAAAGCTGGGCAAGACACCATTTAGTTATTTGTTCTTTGGAATTTAAAATTGTGCATTTACAGCCTCATGTGGTAACATAGTGCAGCATTTGGGAGGATCAGGAGGATCAAGAGTTCAAGGTCATCCTCAGCTACATAGTGAGTTTGAGTCTGCTCTGTATTATGTATTACATAAGACTGCCACACTCAGACAAAGATACATACATAACACACACATACATACATATATATATATAATGTATTCATAAATGGAGGTGTAACAGAGTAATTTAAAATGTCTACAAATGAGTAAAGGAAAAATGTCGTAATAGTTGAAATTAATGAGTATAGATTTTATGAACTTGTGCTTTAATTTTCATTAGTAAGCTAACTATGTGCTTTATAAGTTGTTTAACTTAATGTGGAGTCATGTTGCCTTTATTTATATTGAATCTCTCAGTATATGGGAATGGTTGATTTTAAAATTAAAAGGTAGTTCTAGGTACTTTTTAAAATAAGATCTTTTAGAAACTTAAGAATTATTGCGTGTTCTTATTATATCATGTTCAGAATCAGTTGTTCAGTTATTTTTTTTTCTCTCCCAACCACTAACCAAACAGACCATTCTCTTTCTCTTATGATCAAACATCTGTAGCCTGTTGACAGGCTGTCCGGATTTATACCTTGTTGGTCCTAGCATGTGGGGCAAGGACAAAACATGCACAAAAGGAAAAACTAGACTCATGATGGTTTAATTCCAAATGTATGTTTAAAAAAAATTTAAATGATTTTTAAAACAAAAATTATAGGGCTGGGTATAGTAGCTCATGCCTGGAATTCCAGCTCCTAGAAGGCAGAGTCAGGAGGATCTCCAAGTTTAAGAAGAGCCTGGTCTATGTAGCAAGTTCCATGACAGCCAAGGCTACATGGTGAGTATCTCAAAACAGACATATAGATCAAAACCAAAACAAATAAACCAACAAAACCCCCAAATCTAAAACCTAATGGACTGGAGAGAGAGAGAGAGAGAGAGAGAGAGAGAGAGAGAGAGAGAAAGAGAGAGAGAGAGAGAGAGAGGAAGAGGACTTAGTAGTTAAGAGCCAGAGTTACTTTTATAGAGGACCAAGATTTGGACCTCATAGCTGACTCTAGGGAATCCAGTCCCTTCTTTTGGCCTCCTGAGGGCACCAAGCATGTACATGATGCACGTTCTTGTGTACAGGCAGAACATTTGTATACATGATTTAAAGTAAGTAAATCTTAAATACAAAAACTGGGAAAATGAGTCAGTGGGTAAAGCACTTGCTATGCAAACTTGAGGACTGGACCCATATCAAGACCAGGTAGGCATGGTAGCATGTTTGTAATTCCAACATGTGAGTCAGTGATGGGATCCTGGGAGCAAGTTGGCCGTCTGGGTTCAAGTGAGAGATGCTTCCTTAATATATAAACGGAAGAGCCATTGAGGAAGATAATTAATGTTAACCTCTAACCTTCACACATATGTATCCACTTGTGTGCGCGCGCGCGCGCGCACACATACACACACACACACATAGATACACATGCAAAAAAATTAAAGAATTATAAATCACATAAAATTATAATAAACTATATACCAATTTCATCAGTCATTAAGTATAATATTAAATATATGTATTACTAGAAATTTAATATATAGACATATGATCCTCATTTTAGAAAAAATACTAGTATTATATTAACTTTTAAAAAGTATATATATTTATAAACTAAAGATACCTATATCCCTCTCATGTATTTTGACAGTATTTGAGATCAAACCCCAGGCCTTATGCATGGTAGGTGAGTATTCGACCAGTAAGCTACACCCCCCAGCTCTAAAATAATTGTATTTAAAAATTTTATAGAATTTAACTTAGAGTAAATGAATATTTCCTCATAAGTATGAGTAATGTCATAAGAAAACATTGAAGAAAGTTACAGAACTTTTAAAATAAGTAATACCCTGATCTTTATTGATCATTTGTATGATATAAGAACCTTTAAAGTAATATGAATCAGGATAGGGATATTTTTCCTCAGTGAAAATATGGACTAGCTAGTAAAACTCAAGCTTCTTTTACAATGCTGGATATTGTACAGTGAGCTGCATCTGAAGCTCTTTATATAGTTTTGAAAGTAATTGAATAGAAGATAGTTTTACTGAGTTTCTCTCCACTAGTTCCAGATTTCTGAAAGTTTAAATAGTACTGTATTATTTATTGAATTTACCACCCACTGAAGTGACACCTGCTAGTGGGCAGTTTGCTGAAGAAGATGGAGGATTATGAATTAAGAACAACTTAGGTACACCTTTAAAAATGAAATTCTGTGGGCAGGTGTGTATCTCATTGGATGTACTTGGCTAGTAAGGCCCTGGGTTCAGTCTCTAGCACCAAAACCAAAAAGATACTTACACAAAATTTCCTGATAAAAAGTTCAAGGTTCTTTCTTGTACATAAATACAACATTGTCAGGCTGGAGAGATGGCTCAGAGGTTAAGAGCACTGACTGTTCTTCCAGAGGTCTGAGTTCAATTCCCAGCATCCACATGGTAGCTCACAACCATCTGTAATGAGATCTGGTGTCCTCTTCTGGCGGGCAGGGATACATACAGACAGAACACTGTACACATCATTAATTTAAAAAAAAAATCTTCAAAAAAAATCCAACATTGTCTGCATCAAAAGCAGGGAGTTTCAAGAAATAAAGATTCCAGGACAACTTGCTGTGAAGCCTGGTGCTGTAATTCCGTTCCTGGAACCACATCAAAAGGAGAGAGCTAGCTCTCAAGATTATCCTCTTACCCTGATAGTTGTCCACACACTAATGATAAAGGAAAATTAAAAAAAAAACAAGATTCCTTCATTTTGTGTTTCAGGTGTACAACAGTTTGAATGATGGACTCTTATTTGTGGTTTTATAAATTATGTCTTTGGGTAACACTTTAAAATACAGGTTTTTAGGAAATGTCTATGGGCTAGAGTATAGCTCTAGAGTCGGTATTTGCTTAGCTTGTATAAAACTCTGAGTTTGATTCCTAGAGCCATAAGGAAGTGGGGAGAGAGGAAGAAAAGGAATGTATGAATGAAATGAAGGAAGGAAGGAAGGAAGAAGAGGGAGGGACAGAATTACATGGGTCAAACCTTTTCCTAAATCAGACCTTTCCACACAGCTTATAGTATTTTTTCTGTACAATTGAATGCCAAAGTAATGTGCTTTTTAAAGATTCCTGTTAATTTAGATTCATCTTGTTTCTACTATTTCTAGTTCTGGGACTAGGTTGAGTTGTAATAATAGGACTAACGTTTACACATACTTCAGTGTTAACATTTTAGTCACCAAACTTCTTCCTATTCCTGTCTTAGTTTTCATTTAGGTGGTGACTGAAGATCTGATATCCTGCTCTCAGAATATGCCCCATTTTAATTGTGCTTTCATCACTTGTTTAGTTTAGCATATCTCCTTAATAATTGTATTTTGGTTCTTTTCAGGTAAGCAAAAATGTCAGATTTACTGCCCAGGAACTTTATGATTGTGTTTCTCAGACTGAGTATCGGTAAGCACATCTGTATGTGATAATGAGATATCTATAACTCTGACTATGGAAAGCCAGCTCCTAGACCACACCCAGGGTATTGAGAGAAAGCCACGGAATCAGCATTTCTACCTAAGGTTTTTTAGGGGGGGAAGCACACTTTTCTGATGGTGTCACTCTATTCTCCCATGTTAAATTCTGCCAGCTCTCTTTGTTCTTTACAGCTTATAAAGATCCACAAAGTCTTTTAGGCATTACATCTGAGGTCATATACTATTTCTTAGGTAAATGATAAGAAACAGAGTCGTTCCAACAGCTCACAGTACAATAAATCCAGATAAATTGTCATGTAGCAAAGAAGCAGCATTTCACTCAGTCAACTTCCTAATGGGTAACCTGCAGCTGCAAAAGGAGAAATCTTTTTGTTATCTATAGAGGTAGCCTTATAAAACTAAACTACTAAGGAGACTGAAAGAAATAAGGAAATTGCGTGCTATATCCTATACTTCTAAATGTATAAACATTTTAAACTAACAGTTTGTGATTAGCAGTTGTGAAAGGCTGGACTTTGTCGGACTGGAGATTGTTTGCAAAGAGCAAAGTGTTGTCAGAGTGCAGCATTGTTGGAGCTGAACCACTGCGGCCCAGAAGCTGCAGGGCAGAGGGTGGGTTCACTCATGCGGCACTCTCCAAAGCACAATGACATTAAAAGTGTTTTAAATATTAAAATGTATTTTTCTGTCCTGCATGTAACCCTTGACCATAAAAAAGGGAAACTTGTAACTCTTTCATAGGGCTATGAAGTTAGTTTGTATTTTGTAGCCCTGGCCAGTTAGAGAAAATTTTCCCATGGTATCTGAACAAAGGCCAGTAAAACCAAGGTTGGAAAGTTGTATAGAAAGTTAATCACCATCCTAGGGTATCAGCTAGACCTGGCGTCACAATTAAGTTGCTTTGCATTGTTTACCTTGACTCAACAAATCAGACAGCTGGCTATGTGTCCTTGTAAGTAAGATTTTATTTTTCTGTGAATAGTTTATCTTAAAACTCATTAGTAAGGCACCTGGTCTGATCTAAAGCTACTTTGAAATTATGTCAATTGACGGTTCTTTTTGTTTTTGTTTTTATTTTTGTTTTCTGTGACAGGGTTTCCCTGTAACTTTGGAGCCTGTCCTGGAACTAGCTCTTGGAGACCAGTCTGGCTTCAAACTCACAGAGATCCACCTGCCTCTGCCTCTCAAGTTCTTAATAGGAACTTCCAACCCCTGACTTGAGTAGCATCTTTTTGTATTTATTATCAAGATTCTGTATGGGCTAACAGTGTTAATATTGATTCAACAATACAGCTAAGGAGGAGCCACTTTTTGATAATCTACAGATAAAATGTCCAGTAGACTGGGATTATATTCATGAGATACACATACATTAGATACAGGCTGTGGGAATTCCTCATAGCCACTAGGGAAAGAGTATAATTTAGCACTTGTAAAATTATAGACAGAAGCAAAAGATATTTGGGACTCTATATTTCTCACAGGCCTTGCAAAACGAGATTCGTCCATCAGAAAACTGGTAGGTTGACACCTTGAATATTGTCATGTGCTATGATAAATAATGTCCCCAGCATATCTATAACAAACTTTTACCCTGCTTACTATCACTGTGTGAGGGTGAAGTCACTTTTTATGGTGTGTGTGTGTGTGTGTGTGTGTGTGTGTGTGTGTGTGTCTGTGTATGTTAACATTGATGTGTATGTAAACTCATAGAGGCCAGCAGTGGAGGTCGGCTCTCTTCTTCAATCGCTCTCCACCTTGTTTTTGAGATAGTGTCTGGCTACTGAGCTCCAGAAATCTGCCAATCTCTGCCCCCATAGCATGAAAATTATAGGCAGATGCTGCTATGCTTGACTTTTCATGTGGAAGCTGGAAGTCTGAATTCAGGTCCTCATGTTTTCATGGCAAGTACGGTAATAAAGTTGTCTCCCAACCTTTCTTATTATTTTTAACTTTTATTGGTACAAAATATTTCATATATGTAAAAAGCCTAAGTTAATTTATCAACTGTATAGTTTAATGTGATTTTTCAAATGTTCAACCTCAAGATTCTTTCTTGTATGCATGTATGTGTGATCTTTTTTTATTTATTCTGAGGCAAGGTCTTACTGTGTTGCCCAGACTGGTTTTGAACTTGGAAGAGCCAGCAGGTCCTCTTGTCTCAGCCTCCGTAGTAGCTGGGACTGTGGACATGTACCGCCATCTATCTTTATAGATTATTATGTTCATATGGGCCATATCTATTTGTTCTATGTGAACTTAGAACTCTAGAGTGTTAGGTAGGTGTGGTGCATAACTGTAATCTCAACTGCTTAGAAGGCTGAGACATGATGATCACATATTTAAGCCAGGTGTAGCAACTTAATAAGACTATCAGAGGAAGAAAGTAGAAATAGTTTTCATTTTAACTTGGGCTCAGATAAATGGCTTTTATAGGCAGTTTGGGAGTATCCAAAATATAATGGGCTGCTTCTCATGTTTGTGAGGGCCCCATTTACCAAGGGGTGAGTGAGTGCTCAAGGGATGTGACTCACTGGAGGTGCTAGAGAATGGAATTCAGAGGCTGGTTATCGGTCCCCCAGGTGAGTCCTGAGGAAAGGAACTCAGGAACTCCGTCACCACACTAACTACACCCGGCAGCCTTTTGCACTGACAACTCGCTGCAGGAAATAACTGAGTGGTTGTTGCCAGAACACTGACTCACAGGAAGGGAAGGAGCTCAGCACCACCAGGCTAAAGAGGAGAGGGAGCCCCTTCTAACTCTGGTAGGGAAGGGAAGGAAAAGGAAGGATACAGAAATAGATTTGGTTACTGAAGGATACGTTCTTTTGTTTTCAAATGTAGAGTAAATGACCAAGGATAGGAATATGGACCTGCCTTTTTTTTTTTTTAAGAATTTTATAAGAAAACATTTTCATCTCTGCTGTTTCCAACCTTGTACAAGACTTTTTTGAAAACGTTTTTTTTTTTTTTTTGAGTTGTTGGGAAGAATTGGCAGCAAAAATTTTAAGTATAGGAAATAGACCTAGGGTAACTCAAAGCCAAAGTTTTTTAAAATAATATTTTTTAATTCTTTGAGAATTTCAGTATATTTTGATCATATTCACCCCCTCCCACCTCTCTAACTGCCCAACTTTGTGTGTTTCTCTATCCCTCTTCCCCCTCTTTCCTCATCAAATCCAGTATATGTTGCCAACTGCTCTTTGAGTGTGGAACCTGCCATGGAATGTGGTAATATAGAGGTCATACAATTAAATACTGGCTTTGCCTTTCCTGACAACTATCAAATGCCAATGACTCCTCATGGAAGGATGAGACTATATGTGCCCATACCTCCTTCCCGGCATACTTTGATTTTGTTTGGCTTGAGCTTGTGCAAATCTTGTCTATGCTGTCACAGTCTCTGTGAGTTTGTATGTGCACCTGCTGTTAGGTATAGAAGACACCATTTCTTTGACATCAGCTACTATCTCTGGCTCTTACAGTCTTCCCATCTTCTTCCTCAAAGATCCATTAGCCTTAAAGGGAAGGTATGATATAAATGTCCTATTTAGGGCTCAGTGCCTCATAAGACTGACTCTGTGTGTTGACAGTTATGGTTCTCTGTGTGATCACCATCTCCTGCATTAAGCTTCTCTGATGAGGGTTAAGACTAGCATTTATCTATGTATAGCAGTAAGTCATTAGGAGTTTTAATGCTGTGCCCATTCAGCAGACTCACTAGTAGTAGGTTTTCTCCAATGGCCTATAGTCTATCAAGTCACAGGTTCTTGGTGTCATTAACTGTGCTGGATGTGGGTCTATCTTCTGAAACAGGCCTTAAATCCAGCCAGAATTTGATTGGTTATCCTGTAACATTCATGCCACTGTTGTACCGGTGGGCATATCTTGCCAGGCAAGTTATTATTGTAGCTCAGAGGGCTCATCGTTGAGTGAGATTGATGATTACTTTTCTCCTCTGGTAGTGTGCCTAGCTCCTTCCAGCCCTGTAAGAGCCAGCTAGTTGGATGAAGCTTCCAGGTCAGTACCTGATCTCTCCATGCTTATGACTCAATTATGTGGTGTTTCTAGCAATAGGATCTTACTGTCAAGTTCTGGAGGGTAACCAAGAACAGTGCCAGTAGTTGATTGTGTCTGGGGCAGTCTATTGGGTCTCATTGGCTAACAGCTGAAAAAGAAGCAATCCATTCCTGGAAGTGGGTTATCTGGTAGTGCATGATATCTAGTTTGGTGTTGTAATCTCATTAGGATAATTCCATTTAAATTCTCTTGTGTGTGTGCGTGCGCACGCTCGCGTGTGCACGTGCTGCTCACGTAATCTTAGGAAGTTTTTACTGTAGTAAGTTTCCATACAGCTTTTTAGAAAGGTGTTTAGAATCAGTTAATCCTCTCCATATTCTCTCATCTGTCCATCCTTCCCATCCTCCACTCACAAATTGTTTTTAGTCACTGAGAAGCCACACATCCTCAGGAAGTGGGGCAGTTCATATATGGCACATCTACTTTTTGTTGTCTCTCCTTCCTCTCAAGGATCCTGAGTTTTGACTTGTTCTTTTCCCCTTAGTACCCTCTATCAAGGGATCCATCATGTGGGAGGAGAGGTAGCTGTAGTCCTTTCTAACACTATGGACATAGCTCTGAGCCATCCTAGAAGCCAAGGAAGTAATAACATTCTCTTTTTTTGTCTTTCTTTCAAGACTGAGTTTCTCTCTATAACAGCCTGACTGTCCTGGAGCTCACTTTGTAGACCAGACTGGCCACTACCTTCTGAGTGCTGGGATTAAAGGCATGTGCCACCACACCTGACTAGTCATGACATTCTTTTTTAAAAAAAAAAAATTATTTATTTATTTATTTATTAATTATGTATACATAATTCTGTCTGTGTGTATGCCTGGAGGCCAGAAGAGGGCACCAGACCTCATTACAGATGAATGTGAGCCACCATGTGGTTGCTGGGAATTGAACTCAGGACCTTTGGAAGAGCAGGCAATGCTCTTAACCACTGAGCCATCTCTCCAGCCCCTAATCATGACATTCTTAATATAAAGAAGATAATTGCCCTATCTTGAATAACATGCCTAGAGATTGTACTAGATAACTGAGTAATCTTCCTGAATTTATAGAGACCACCTATTAGATAGAAATATGCTAAATAAAACGCTTTAGTGCTCTAAAATTAGGGGTCTCATAATTTTGCCCTTATTAGTTTTTGGCAAATCAACTGGATTCATCACAGATTTTCTAAAGAGATTTATTTTTTAATGCATACAGGGTTCTGTCTGCATGTTTGCCTACATGCCAGAAGAGGGCACCAGATCTCAGTACAGATGGTTGTAAGCCACCGTGTGGTTGCTAGGAATTGAGCTCAGGACCCCTGAAAGAGCAGCCAGTGCTCTTAACCACTGAGCCTTCTCTTCAGCCCTCTCACTTCAAGTTTTTTTTTTTAAAAAGTAAATTAGAGCTGAAAAGATGGCTCAGCAGTTAAGAGTACCATTGCTCTTTTAGAGGACCTGAATTTTTGTTTCCAGAACTTAAGTTGGGTTGCTTACAACTACCTGTTAACTCCATCAATATCCCCCTCTGACCTTCTGGCTCCCACATGAATGAACATATATGCATAATGTAGCAGGTTTTTTTTTTCTTTTGGGCCACCAACCAGCTCCCAAATGATGACATGAGGCTTATTAATTATAAATGCTTGACCTTATCTTATGCTTGCCCCACTAGCTCTTATAACTTAACCTGTTTATCTTCATCTGTGTTTTGTCTTGGGTTTTTTTTTTTTTTACCTTTCTTTTCTTCTGTATATCTTCCTTTCACTGCCTCTTTGTGTCTGGATGGCTGGCAGCTGTCTGGCTTCTGGCTCTGGGTGTGTCCCTCTCTCCCAGGTTCTTTTCTTTCCTCTACAGCCTAGATTGCTCCTCCTACTTATTCTCCTTGTCTGTTTATTCTGCCTATCCTTTCTCTGCCTAGCTCTTGGCCATTCAGCTTATTGTTAGACTAATTAGGTGCCTTAGGCAAGCAAGGTAAAACAGCAACACGTCTTTACATAGTTAAACAAATGCAGTGTAACATACACATTGTTAACAAAGGCAGCATAAACATATGTAACATACCTTCACATAAAGTAATATTCTGCAGCTTAAACAAATGTAACACATCTTTGCCTAGTTAAACAAATATTCCACAACACACATAAGTAAAAATAAATCTTTTTTAAAAAGTAATAATTTAAAAATTGTGATGTGAGCATGGAGTATATTAGGTATGGCTTCCTGCTTTCCCACAGTTTTTATTTTGAGACAGGATCTCACTATGTAGCTTTGAATGACCTAGAACTCACTTCACCACTCTCCGCATATCTCACCTTTGGTTTAAGAGTATGAATTTTCAATTAACTGCTAGTTGGCTTACAGCAGTGGTTTTATTATTTGGGATGAGGGAATGCTTAGGTCAGAGGAAATTTGCTGGAGTGGGTTCTACCTTTACAGTTCACCTTTCTTTCCTCTCCAACTGAAGTAGATACAGTGTGCTACTTAGCCCCTGGTGACATCTAAACATAAGCTAGAGGTCCTTCAGAGAGTTAGGTAGAAACTTAGGCTGTTCAACCCACAGTGTTCTATTTAAAGATTAAACTTTGCTTATTTACAGAGGTCTGCCATGGGAACTCTTATTTTTGAATTCTAGGAATTACAGCTAGAAATCTCAGTTGGGTATTTAAGAATCTGTGCTCTTTGCTAAGAAGAGTATCTTCTCTCAAATTGTCACATTATATTAAGAATATTGCCTGGTGGAACACTTGTCTCACATACTGAAGTCTAGCTTTAATCCTCAGAAC
This sequence comes from Myodes glareolus, assembly GCF_982192425.1. Lineage (NCBI taxonomy): Eukaryota > Metazoa > Chordata > Mammalia > Rodentia > Cricetidae > Myodes > Myodes glareolus. The sequence continues at coordinate 72,925,466 of NC_142030.1, forward strand.
TGTCAAATAGAGTTTTTAATGTATCTAAGGGAAATGGGTTTACTATGTTTAAAAGATTTCTTCACTTTCATGTTCAGTGTAGCATTAGTTACAGTAGACCAGATATGGAATAAATCTAAATGCCTACCAGCTAAGGAATAGATAAGGGAAAATGCTCTGTAGAACACTGTCTAGCCTTTGAAAAGAAGGAAAACCTATTGTTGTAGACATATGGATGGACCTGGACACCGTTATGTTGAGTGTCTTATGATAGCAGAAAAACAAATACTGTAGGAGCTTGCTTTTATACAGAGCCAAAATAGTGGAATCCAGAAACAGGCAGTAGAGTAACAGGCCTGGAGGTAGTGGTTGAAAAATTGGGTGGATGTTAATTAAAGGACACAAAACATCAGTTATGAGTAGTAGTTCAAGAGATGTTTGAGGCATAACGTATGTTAAATATCTCAGCCAAGCCAATTCTATAATGCATACATATTTCAAGCCATACCATATATAGTCAATATCTACAATTCTTTTTTTTTTTTTTTTTTTTTTTGAGATAGGAGCTCATTCTGTAGTCCATGCTGGTCTGGAACTAAGTATTTGAGAATTTTCCTGCTCTAGCCTCTAATGAGCCATCACACCCATCTGTATAACTAATTTTTTAAAGAATTACATGTGTGTGTGTACCATAGCACACATGTGAAGGCAGAAGACAATTTGGAGAATCACTTCTTGCCTTCTACCTTGTGGGTCTGGAGGTAAAATGTAGGGTGGGCTGGAGAGATGGTGCAGGGGTCTCATTGCTTTCGGAAAAGATTAGAGTTGCCAGCACTCAACTTGAGCAGCAACAGCCACCTGTAACTTGACCCCCAGGGGATCTGACACCCTCTTCTAGCTTCTGTGGGCACTACATTCATATGCATAAGCTCACACACAGACATACATGTATACATACAGTTACAAATACTTGTTGAGAAAGGGTGTGCAGCCTTGGCTAAACTGGAACTCACAGATACCTGCCTGCCTCTGCCTCTGGAGTCCTGGGATTTTTGACTATCCTCTGGTGATTTACTATTTCTCTTTTCCCCTAGGGAAAAATTAACCATTGGATGCCAACAACTGATTGAGATGGAATATACCATGCAGCAGTGCCATGCATCTGTCTGTATGGAAGCCAAAAACAGAGGATGGTATGAAGAAATGTTCAACAACAGGACTTAAGTTCTTGGGAGGAATGACGTCTATCATCATGGAGTAACCCAGTAACTTTCAAACTGATTGCTTTGTTGAACCAAATGTAGGATAATTACAAAAAATCTTTCACAAATACAAAGAAAAAAGTTTTATTGACCATCTCATTGAATCCAATGTAGGGTAAACTGTAGACTCAGCCCTTCTGGAGTTGACAATACTTCCTACCTCTAAAGAGAAGAGAGCCATCTTCTTAGTGTTCCTGAGGCAGGAATCACTGTGACATGACGGCAGCCCACAGCCTTAGTATCTCCTAACTCTGAATGTGGGCATGTGACCAGACACTGCCAAGCCCTAAGATTGAAGACATGACCATGCTACCACATTCCATGAATGGGCTGCTTTCATGAACAAACTGCCATTTCTATAAAACTGGTGGGAAAAACCACCACCACTTTCAGGGATATGAAGTAGAATTTTGATCTAGTAGTACCCTCTCCTCTGTAGCTGCTTTAGGGGTTGCGTCATTTTTCTGTGCATTTCCAATGGGGAAGAACCCCCTCTGAGGTTGCCCCTTAAATATGAAGCAGTATGGATTTGGGGAATTAGATGGCAGTGGCTGCTCTTTGCCCCTACCTAAAACTCAAGTGTTTTAATTGACTTAGTTATACATTAAGTTGGAAATCCTTGTTTACTGAAGTGTATTGTATTATGTTTTTGTTAATATATTAGATTAAGTCAAATTTGATATTCTATAATAAATGTTTATTTTAAATAACAATAAATAACTTATTTTAGTAATATTTTGCTTTTCAGTTTACTTCCAAATACTTTCTGAAATGAGTAGAAGGTGTGACTATAAGTGATTCTTTCCAGTAAAAAGAATTGACTCTGGATATGTAGTAGTCGTGCAGGACTGGCTCAGCAGATCCTGCTTTTTATGTTTGCAGGGTGAAACAATCCCATGTGTTAAAGTTTGTGGATAGTTGACTGTTCTAGCGGGACCATGAGCCTCTTAATGGCTAGGAGAGTCAGCATGTCAGGTCTTCCTTGGTTTTTAAGACTGATAGACTACACCTCTGGCTGGCCTGATAGGTCAGTTTGACCTTGAATTTATGGCACTTTTCCTGCTTTGGCCTTATTAAGGCTAGCATTATAGGCATGCACTACCATGCTGACTTTAGTAACATGCTTGCTATGAAGCATGAAGACCTGAATTTATATTCCCAACTTCCATATAAAGAGCCAGGCAAAGCAGCATCTGCCTATAATCCTCATGCTATGGAGACAGAGACAGATGACTCCCAGAGCTCACTGGCCAGACACTATCTCGAAAATAAGGTGGAGAGTGATCGAGTCACTTCCTGAAAAATGTTCCCTTAGTAAACCTTCATCTCACTGACTCAGCTAGGCTGTTTTCAGCAAGCCCCAGGGATTCTCCTCTCTGTTTCCCCTGCACTAACAATACAGGTATGCACTTTTCTCACCTGAATGCAGGTATCACACTTTAATGTAGTACATAGTGTTAAATCCCTTAGGCAAAATTTGAGGTGCTTTGACTCCAGAAGAATGTCATTATGGGGCACATTCCAGGATCTGATAGAGATGCAATGATTTCAATTTATTAAGTGGCTTGTTACCAGTGCATACCACAGAGATTTCAAGTTGTCAATTTGTCAACACTGAATTAAAACATAGGATAATTGTAGTTCCCTCTTACATCGAAGGTTAGTCACTCTAGTGGGTTGATTAGCAAAAGATCCTAAGAGCAATGAAAATACAGGCCAGCTAGCAAAAGATCCTAAGAGCAATGAAAATACAGGCAGGCTGGCTTGTCTAGTCTGTGGATTGCAAGTGCTGTGAGTGGCACTTTGTACTGTACAGATTTTCTGAATACCTGGTAGAGAAGGACTGTCATGATGATTCATGGTTGAAAAGCACAGTTGGGACAGGAGGTTGTCAAGTCGGAAATATGAACACTATGACCTAGGCTCTGAGAGTTGACCAAGTAACGGCGAATCAATCCCACACCAGTTATGTTTTAAGGGGTTATTTATTTTGGGGGGTAAAACTTACATACACCATAAACTGTCAGGAAGGGAGCCTAGTCGCTGGAGCAGGAGCCGGGACCAAGCGCCGTAACCAAGAGAGCCTGATCCGGGATCTGTGGCTCTTTTTGAAAGAGAAATATACCACACCCCAGTGGGCTGGTATTTCAGCGCTCCCCACCGCACTGTGGGCTCGTGCTTCAGCGACTATTGGCTGAGGCAGCGGAAGATACTTCCGCAACAACCAAGAGACTACATAAACATGAATTGACTGAGAAAACTGCTCCAGTAAGATGACATTTAAAATACTGAGAAAGTAACATTTGGCTCTGTCTCCTGGTCTCTATACCATCGAAGATCTGCAATGTCAACGTGAAACAGCTATCTATGAAGTTCTGATCCGCAGCCTCAGGTGTCCAAGTCTTGTGCTAGTCCAGTGTTACACATTCCAATTCTGTAATCAGTTTTCCTCGGCCCCAGCTAGTGCTGGGGACCTACCAAACTAAGGAAGGAAATAGATCCGTTTTTATAGAATTAGGTTGGAAAAATTGATAAAATGGGACCAGATACCTAAGCATGGAATTTTCAAAGATATTTATATTTTATGTGTATAACTATTTTGCCTGCATGTATGTGTGTGTGCCAGTTATGTGTCTGGTGCCCATAGAAGTCAAAAGAGGGCAGTGTATACCCTGGAACTGTACTTACAGACAGTTGTAAGCCAACATATGAGTTCTGGGAATCAAATCTGTGCTCTCTATAAAAGCAGTAGGTACTCTTAACCTCTGAGCCACTTCTCCAGTATAGAATTTTATCTTTTTAAAATTGAGGTAGGGTTAGGTATTTGGTGAAGGCTGGTCATGCTGATTTGAGGACCAGAGTATGATATCCAGCACTCAGTGAGAATGCCAGTAATGGTGCAAACCTGTAATTCCAGGACAGGAGAATGAATCCCTGAGGCTTTGCTGGACAGTCTGGCTGAGTCAGTGAGCTTAAGGTTCGTTGAGTGACCTTGTCTCAGGAAGTGACAGGAATATAGTGCATGTTGACCTCTGTTGTACACACACACATCCACAGAAGTCAGGCATGGTGGCTCACACCTATAGTCCAGGTATTTAGAAGAAAGGATAAGAAGATTACCACAAGTCTGGGACCAGCATGGTCTACACAGTTATTCCAGAGGTTAACGAAAGCTATAAAACAAGACTGATGGCTCACAACCACCTATAACTTCAGTTCCAGGACACTGAACCCCACCCACTTTTGGCTTCTGGCTGGCATGCACCTGCAACACAGGCATATATGCAGATAAAACATCCCCATGTATAAAACTGAAACAAAACCACAAAAATAACCATAAAGCTGTGTGTGGCATGGCTAATCCAATCTCAACTACGCATTCTTCCTCCTCTCCACCTAGCTGGGATTACAATAGGCTTGTAGCACCACACTGGGTTTATAGGGTGTTAAGGATGGACTACGGGTCCTCCTGCATGCTAAGTAGACATTCTACCAGCTTGCCTACACCTTAGCTCCACAATTCTGGTCTTAACATTGTTTTTGAGTTTTAATCTCTTTCCAGCCCCTGGAACTCTACTGTAAACTAATGATTACAAGCTAAACTATCAGCTCAGTACAGGTGCCTCCAAGGTGAGAATAACTAGTTTCCTAGTGAGGTGAAATATAGATTTGTCTTACCCTTCATTCTAAACCTACTTGAAATACTTTATGGGTTAAGCTAGAGAAAATAAATACCCCTTATAGAATTCTGTGAGCTTTACTAAATACATAATTATGTAATCACCAGTTGGTTCACGTCCTAAGTCACAGCATTCCTATAAATTCTTGTGACCTTTTGTGGCTAACTCCTATTCCTACCTTTGGGTTTATGACAGATGTTTGCTATTTCTTTTCCCCCTTTTCCAGAATGCTACAGAATTGGGGCCTTTTGTGCTATGCTTTTTACTTAAGTATATGCATGTACCTGCCCATGTGGAAGTTAAAGTTTCATATGGGAATATTTTCATGTTTCTCCACCTTATTTAAAATGAAAGTCCTTTGACCTATAGTTACCTGGGAGATGGCTACAGCATCTGGGATATTCCAACAGGTAAGGGGCTTTTAAATTATCTGTAGTCAGGCAGGCCCTGCTGTGTCTAAATAAAGTAAGTTGGGCCAGTAAAACTTAAGTCATGGTGTTTACATTCAGTGTTCCATCAAAGCACAAAGCCTGAATGACATCACGGTCCTGACTACCAACCTTATGAATTCCCTTGCTGAAAATGGTTGCCTAAGCAACACCCAGCAAGTCATTTCTGCTTTTTCCAACAACTTGAGCATCATGAAGTACCTTGTATGTAACATGAGGGGCCGGCTTGTTGGGGTATCTATTCCTGCCCAGTACCCCACAGCTGGCAAGTCCCAAGGAAAAAAATCACACACAGGACTCCATAAGGTTATAAACTGATTGGCCCATTAGGTCAGGCTTCTTGTTAACTCTTATAACATATATTACCCCATTATCCTTATCTATGTTAGCCACATGGGCTCAGTACCTTTCTCAGTGTGACAGCTTACATGTTGCCTCTTCGGTGGTCTGCGCAGGAGTGGCAGAGGAACTTTCCTGCTTCCCAGAATTCTCCTGTTCTCATTGCATCACCTCTACTTCCTGTCTGGTTTTCCCGCCTATACTGCCTGCCTGGCCAATCAGCGTTTTATTAAAATATGATTGACAGAATACAGACAATTCTCCCACATCACTTGTACAATGACCACTGCATCTAGTTGAAGATAGTCCTCAAGAGCTTTCCCAAGACCAAGCATTGAGACTGGAGTTAAGACTGTCCTGCCAAAGATGGGCTAAATGACTGTATTAGGAGAAAATTATGTTGGTATGTCTATAAAAGCCAAGATTCACAAGTTCTGTTAGTTTATACTAGATGCTCTCAAAGGTTCAGTCTTGTGCCATCCATGAAAGTTATCACACTTTGAACAATAGTCAAATGCTTCCTGAATAGAGGGCATAGGTTTATTGTCCTTTAAAAGACAATGCAAGGTTTTCATCCTTACAGTGTCCCCCTAAAGATTTAAATGCCCCTGAAGAATGAGCCGGAGAAGACGACTCATCACAAATTTGTATGACATCATTGTATAGGGACATGCTAATCTCTGTATGGCTCCAATCTTAGTATGTATTGTCAAAGCATGGGCAGATTTTTATTGCTCAATGCTTGCAATCTATCAGCACTATCATTCTTTTTATCCCATTCACACCATTAACCAATTGGTAGGCTACTGTGGCTTTCAGTTCGGGGAGCTCTAATCCCATACAGGTTTGGGTGTGAACAAATCTAATTTTACTTTTATAAATAACTACAAATGTAATTGCTTTGTCCCAGGTGTTACTGAACTACAGTTTTCAAAGTACCTACATGATCTTGTAGTTCCTCCTGCACCTTAGTATCTCTACTTTCTGCATGTTCTAACAACTTGGATATTTTAATACATTTGTATCATCAGTAAGATTAGCAATGGGTTTAGGGCTACAGGTACAATATTTGTCTGCCCTGTGTGAAGCCCCTAACAATTTCAAGTACTGGCCAAAAGCTTGTTTTTGTTTGATAAAGTTCCAGGCCCTAACTGGCCTGGAACTCACTATGTATGTAATAGGCTGCCTCTGGTGCTGGGACTACAGGTATGTACCACTGTAAATTAAGTATTTTACTGGCCACTGTATCATTTTAACTTCTGAAAAAACTTAATTGGTGGCAGTTATTCCTTTATATCGCACCCGCACTGAACTTTGGTAATGGTGGATTTGTTTGGCTTTCGAAAAGACTAGATATTCATTCTGATTTTCGTGACTCACCCCACTTTATGCTTTGTTCCCCTTCTTGTTAATGTTTGTTACCACTCAGATCCTTCTCAGTTAATTTATGTTAACCCAGAACCTTAAAATCCTTTTTGTTGAAAGAAGGAAAACAAAAAAGGAAAGAAAGAATACTAGAGACTTGGCTGACTCAGGCACCTGAGGTGACCCTGCAATTACAGGACTGCTTTATTATTCTCTGCCTCCTTCTGGTTAAAAAAATGTGTGTTAAAAAAATAGTGACTGGGTAATAATGATTCTTGCATTCTACCACATTCTTTCCTATGATGATTGTCTTTAGAGAATTTTAAAACACTGAGTATTAAGCTACTCTATAAACAGTAGAACAGTACATTAAAAAGTCATAATAAACAAAAACTCAGTTGGGTGTGGGGACTGTGTGCCCTTAATCCTAGCATTTGGGAGGTGAAGACAAGAGACCAGCACTGAGTACTACATTATAAGATCCTGTCTTTTGGCTCTTAGCACCCCCATGTTGGCCCACAACCATCCATATGTAATTCTAGTTCCAGGTGATCTGACACCTTTTTGACCTCTGTGGGCATTACACACATGCACTACACATACATACTTACACACATAAAAAAATAAAATGAAAGTAATTAAAAAGATATGGCATCACTAAGCATGGTGACATACACATTTAATCCTGGCACTCAGGAGGCAGGGGCAGACAGATCTGTGAGTTTAAGATCAGCCTGGATAATATATAGTAAGTTCTGGGACAAGATAGTAAGTTCCAGGCTAACCATACACACACACTCACACACACACACACAGAAAAATGTGGTACTGCCAATAGTATTTTAAAATCATTCCAAACTACGTAACAACATAAACCTCTGATTTTTATGCAGGCAATGCCATTTTTTTTCTGTCCCTAAAGAAAATACAAGTCTTAAATGTAGGTAAACACTAGTTGGTTGCTGAGCACGATCTGTGGTTGTTTTAGTATTGAGATAGGTTATTGTTTCTTCTTTAAAAGTATGCTTTTTAGGCAACAAATTCCATTCTGTCACCAACAGTGAACTTAGGCAAACTTTCATGAAGCACATTTCTTATGCAGGGAGAACTGATTTGCTTTTGTTTGTTTGGTCTTTCTTTTCTTTTCTTTTCTTTCTTTCTTTCTTTCTTTTTTTTTTTTTTGTATTTTTTCAAGACAGGGTTTCTTCTCTATTGCTTTGAAGCCTGGTCTGGCCTCGAACTCAGATCCGCCTGCCTGTGCCTCCCAAGTGCTGGGATTAAAGGCATGTGTCATCACCGCCCAGCTTGAGAACTGATTTTTTTTTTAAGACCCTCAACTCAAAACTTTATTTCATGGCTGAACAGAGTATAGAGATCTGTTTTAGGAATAGTCATTAGCCCACATCAGATCTGCTAACCTGCCAAACAAGTTTAATCCAAAATCAAACCAGGAAAAGAAGTACGTAGTAGGTGAACTGACTTTCCTGATTGTTGTATGCCAGAGAAATGAGATGATAAAGGACCAGCCAAACAATTGAAGAAAATATACCGATACCCCAAGTCAGTTTTTCTATAAACACAAACCTCACACCATCCCTTACTTCAGATATGGCAAGTATTTTCCACTAATACTATAATCTCATCCTTAACTGGGGGATGAGATACCCACATTGTATAAGTAATGAATCGAGTAATAAACAAGATTTGGACATTAATCCCACAGTGCAAGAATTTACTGCAAAGTACCTTTAATGTGTTTGCATCTGCAGCAAGCATTAGGATCTGCTCATTTGGGCACCATAAGTTAAGTGTGCAGTACTACACATCAGACACCAAGTCATCCCAACCAGTATTAATTCAAGAAAACTGAACAAAATAGTTCTGAAAAAGGTGCATTCACAAACCCAATAGTTTAATTTTTTTTCAATCAAAGGCTTCCACTTACAATTGCTTTGTTAGTGATAAATAATAAAGACAGGTTAAACATCCTAATCTGAGTCAGTCAAGTAATTCATCAAACCCAAGTTTGAATTACTACCATGTTACTGTTCAGCAACTCCATCCAAATAAACATTGATACTGCATTCTCAAATAGAAAAGAAAAAAGTACAGCTGCGGCAAATGCTTACATTTGCATTCTGAGCATTTAAAAAGAAATACCCCGCTTTGCATCCTTCCCACTGCCACTCTGCTTGGATCTGTCACATTTTACTTCAACAGATAAAGGACTCTGCTGAGAATATAAAAAGTTATAAAAATGTAATCATAAAAGACTAAATATTGGTAGGCATGTCAACTTTCTTTTAATAAAAACAAAAATAGACATCGTTATCTATTTAAATAAGTATCTGGTTATAGAGTGTTCCAGTTATTGAAAAAGGGCCCTTAAAAAATCCAACTGCCTACTTTAAACCCTACCCTCTTGCCCCTGAAGACAGACTGAAGGAGGGAAGAGTCATTTAATGTGCAAATAGGCAAAACAAATGTGGAGGAGCAGGGACTTGAAATGATGTTCCCAATCAATTTGTGGTTTATTCTTTTACAGTACCAACCTTCAAGAAGTAAGATAACCAAAGACACCTTGAGAATACACAAACAGACCTTCATCTTTGCATTCCTTTCCAAACACAAAAGTATGTACAGCATGTTTAATAATATGCAATATGCAAAAGCTTTGTGTTGCTGTTAGCAACATCTACCCCACCCACCCTCCTTATTCACAAGTGTACCTCTACTAAACACAATTACATCACTAAGCCTGTTAGTTTGGGTTCTTAAAATTTGTTAAAACTGGTAAATTTTTGTATAAGGGCTCCACTCATTTGACTCAAGGTTATAGACTTCCACCGTATTCAGGAATTCATTGCCATCAAATCCTCCTACTGCATAAATGGTGCTTCCGACAGTTGTGATCCCAGCATTGCTTCTTGGTGAAGTCATATTTCCCATCATCTTCCATTCATTTTTAGTTGGATCATACATCTCCACACAACTGATGGCATGAGAACCATCAAAGCCACCACCTACAAACAATTTTCCTTAAAAAGAAACAAGACAGTCAGTCTAAAGAGGCTCAGAAAAACAAAAACCCAAAACCTAAAACTCTCAACAGGTTTTAGGTTTTATGTAGAAACACCTGTCCATTACCTATGTAGGTATTTAACTTATTTGACTTGTAATGTAATCATTTAGGAATGATGAACTACCAATTTGAGGTCAGCCTGGGCTACATAGTGAGATTTTTGCCTTACAAAAAGAAAGAAAAGGTCTGTATAATTGTAGCAAGGATAATGGAAACCATAGGTATAAGATGAGCTAAACAGACAATCCATTCCCACAGAAACTTAGGCAACTACAGGAAGAAAAGGGCAGAAACGGAACTATCTTAAGTACATCTCCCACATTCTCTGGCAATTAACTATTGTGATTATTTCATAGATGAAGAATTGAGATATAAAGAAGGTAGAAAACTTGCCTAAAAATGTGAGTGACAAACTAGCACAGTTCTGTGTATTTAAAGTTGTTGCAGAGGGGCAGTGTGCGTGTGTGGGAGAGTGAATGGTAGAACAGTTGCCCAGCAAAAGTGAGGCCCTGGATCAAATTGGCACCACAAAAAGTTACAGAAAACAGACTAGATGACTGAACTTAGAGCTTTCATTTGCATACAATTTTTGGTATAAATGTCACTTTCAGAAATACTTATGACTACTTTCGAGTATCTATGCAAAGTAGAGTGTCAATAATTGAACTGTAACAAAAATTCAGTAATAAACTTCATTGGGAAAACACTTAACTCATCCTCACATTCATTATTTTCTCTTCTATCATTTAGCCAGCTTGGATGAATGCAGCTCTTAACTACACTGACAGGGTTCACAAAAGGCTGAGGGTTCAGGGTCAGGAGCTAACTACTATAGCAGCACACTTAATGCATGCTGGCTGAGCCACAATCCTGATAAGATTCAGCTTTGTTTCAAATGATTTTAACTAATTATATAAAAAGGCAATAAAACAATAAAGACTCAGTGAAAGGACACTGTCTACAAAACAAAATTTACTGTTGGAAAGATTTATTATGCTTTGAAATAAAATTCTTAAGATCACTATCCTTAAAAAAAAGAAAAGTCAACTCAAAATCCAAGGCTGAATTATGGATACAGCTCACAGAGGGAAATCTGGAAGCTGGCTAAGAATACCCACCAAGAAATGGGGAAATAAATATATTTAAGTTATATGTCAGATACTTAGGGATGTTTCCCATCTGTGTCACAAGAGACAGAGTGCATGTGAATTTAAAAATTCACGACTGTGTGTGTGACACGGGTTCAAGTACGCATATGCTACAGAACATATGTAGAGGTCAGAGGACAACTATGTGGAGTGAGTTCTCACCTTCCATTTTAACATGCGTTCCAGGGAATCTAACTCCATTGAATCCGGAGCATTCAACCTGCTAAGCCATTTCACCAGTCCCTGTGATCTGTATATAAGTGTACAAGTGGCCCTTCTTGGAATTTGGGAACTAACGCTCATCACTTCATACTATTTACTCCTCTAAGTCTGGATACTCACCATCAAGAACAGCGACTCCAGCTCCTCGCCTAGCCACATTCATGGGTGCAATTAAAGTCCAGGTGTTATTTTCAGGATTGTATCGTTCCACTGTATTCAGACAATTCCAAGACTCTGCACCTCCAATTATATACAAATAACCACCAAGTTCACAAACTGCAGACTGGTGTCTACCTAAAAAAAAAAAAAGAGAAAGAAAAGAAAAAAAATTTTAATTTAAAATCTTTAGTAAGAACTACAAGTTCAAGGCCAGCCAGTTTAGTCTACACAGAAAGTTCCAAGCTAGCCAGAAATACATAGTAAAACCCTATCCCCAAAGCAAAACAGACCAACTTACGAACGTTAAGAGGAGCACAGCTTGTCCACGACTTTGTTACAGGATCAAATACATCACAATTTTTCAGGCCTTTTTGACCATATGGATCGGAGCCCCCAACGATGAACAATTTCCCATCCAGAGCACACACTCCTAGGACAGTGAAAGACATGTTAGTAATTTAATCACCATGACTAAAATATTGGCTGTCTCAGAAGAGAAGTATTATTACCTGCATTACAGCGGTTAGTTCTCAATTCTGGAACAGGGGTCCAGTCATCAATGCTTGGATCATACATTTCTCCACAACTCAGGTCATCTGAGTGTCCATTTGATCCACCCACCACATAGAGCTGTCCCTATGTCAAAAATAATGTGAGAATTTCCCCTGGGAAGTTCTAAGGAAAAAAAAAAAGCTAATAGGGTTGTTTTTGCAGCAACTGTGTTTACCATTAGCACAGCCATTTGAAAGCGGGCTCTTGGTGTTCTCATGGGAGCAAGAAAGGACCAATGATCTGTATGTGGATCATAGCATTCAACTGTCCGAAGGCATTCCTCTCTGTTGTAACCACCTGATAAGAGTCAATAAAAAACCTTCTTAAAATATGTCTCCCAGGTGGTCTTAACAGTTATGATCCTCTTATTTCATCTCCAAAGTGCTAAGATTGAAAACTATGTGTCACTAGGCCCCACCAGGATGTCTTTAAAAGCAATGTGCCTATGAGGAAGGCATTCCTAACAGTCAAGGAGTAACATTGCTTAGTCAGACTTGAAAATTAGGACTCTGTAGTTTAACATATACAGCACTTAGTATAGCAAGCACTGAGGCCTGGGTTCAAGCCCTAGCATACCACCCCCCATTTAATTTAAAACAGACACGGATCTCCTCTAACCAAAATTAGGCATATTCAATAGCAATGCTCAAGTCAATATAAATGCTCATCTTCAGGCCTGTCTGCCACACTCATCGTTCTGGTCTTACCTGCAGCTATGAGTTTGCCATTCATTTCTGCTGTCCCTAGCCCAGACCGTGCATACTGCATGGGAGACATGGGCTTTTCTAGGAGCTCATCTGGCTGCATCTCAAAGCTTAAACTCTTGCTCAGTTTTGGAGTACTTGTTGGTGAGCTCTGTGGACTGTTCCGCCCATGAAGGAAAATGACACAGAATGTACCATCCAGCACAGCCAGGCACAAGTAAGTGTTATCTGTGAACACAAAAGCTCCGTGTTTATCATGAACTATTAATACTTGGGGTAGTTAGAGGATGCTGAATTGTATTTCAGTCTCCAGATCAGAACATTCTGCTATGGTTTTCCAAATGTCATCGCTCTGAGTTTGTCCGTTGTCGCTCTGAGTTTGTCCTTTGTCAATCTCAAAGTAAACTGACAACTATCTTTACAAATACATAAAGAGAAGACAAACTTACTTGAAGTCTTTTCTGAAGCAACGATTTTCCACTCATGCTTAGGACTTTGCATTGAAGCATTTGGAGAAGAGAGACATCCAATGGAACTGCCACTTATCTGCTTATGGCCATTCTCACGGGGTGGCTTTTTCTGCAAAATCAAAAGGCAGCTACAGAAACCTAGCCAGTGAGCATTTCTGCTGTACCTTTGTTCCTGAGCTACTGTGCAACACGGCCGATACATTGAGCGCCTTCCACCTACACAACACACAGCACACTAAACTGAACACAAACCAACTTTCTAGCTGACAAATCTCTGCCGCACTAATACCACCACTTAAAATGAAACAGCTATATCTACACAACTGCTGCTGAAAAAAGAGCAATTTAAATAATTCAAAAAACATGTTACAAACCAACTACCAGGATGATATCTCAATGTGGGAACAGGAAAGACAAAAAGATATATATACCTTATCTGCTCAATGTAAAAAACTGTCAACCTAACCAAACTGTAATAGAAGCATCCTTCATACAATGTCAGTCAAGAGTGAGCAAACAGATTCTGCCAATCTCTCTGAAAGCATTTTACAGGAAAGAGTGTCAATTGTTAGAAGCAGGTAAGTGTACGTTTACGGCTACCTATTACTAAACACATATATAAGAGTAATCAGAAATGAAGTAATACTAAAAGAACCATTCACAAAATTATAATATAGGAATGGTAACAAATGATTCTTAGAATTCACATAATTGTGTATGAGCTTCTTTTATAGATTGCTTTCAACTACCTTAGCCCCTGCCCACTTCCTAGAGGAAGAATCACATAGAATCATGAGTGCTGGGTATGTTGGTGGTGCACACCTATAATCCCAGCCTGAACTACACAGTGATACACTGAACCTTAAAATGTCTACCATGAAAAGAACTGGCACCACACTTTAGTATCTGGTAAACTCTGCTCACCCACTTATCCTGGGAACAGACGGCACAAACATGTACAGTTTCTAATGGAAACTTACATTGCTGGCCGAAACAAAAAGCAGGGAAAGAGTTAAAAAAAAAAAAACTAACTTTTAAAGATTACGAGATACAATAAAATCTCTACCTCAATCTGTAGAAAGGCCCTAAGTATCATAAAATAACAAATAGATGATGCTTATACTAGAGGCTTTACAAGCAGTAAACCCACCTCTAACATGCTATAACTGAGACAATGAACATGAATGTGAATGGCACTACACCACTAAAGACTACTGGCATTACTTAACAAATACACCTGATACACAAGTCCTCAAAACCTTACACCAACAGAATTCACCCCTATCTTATTATCAAATCTTCTGGGAAACATCTTTTTTGGCTTTCACACTGTCTTCTTCCTTAGGTAGCTCTTACAGCTTAAGTAGATTCTAATTACATTCCTATTTTCCAGGCTTCTTTTGAACCTGCTTTTCCTATTTCTGAAAACAATGGTATAACCTCTCACCTTTTCTGCTCCACAATCTCTATTTAGGACTTTTTAACAAAACAGAAAGGTCAGAATCCTACACAACCCATAATCTTCTCAGACTTTCCAAACCACTTTTAAGACCCACCCTCAACCTTTGGATATCTATGTATAAGGCTTCCTAGTGTCTTTAGATTATTAGGCCCCCCCCCATCATTCTTGAAACTTAAAAAACCTACAATAGTCTCCAAACTGCTCTTAATCTACCCTCTGTGTCTGATCATAAAAAAACAAAAACAAAAACAAAGCCTAAGCCAACAGTTTTGGAAAGTTAAAAAATGAAAATCTCTTGGGATCATATAGTCCAGAGATATATATCTAACAATTAGCCATTTGCTATGATTAATAATAAATCTCAATTAGAAACAGAACTGACCACATCTCTCTAAACGGTCAAAATTAATTTTTAATATATGTATTTTACTACTTGGTATTCTTGTCCAAATTCTTACTGTGCATATTGTAGCATGTGGGCTGGCTTGTTGGGGTTTCTGTCCCGCCCAGCACCCCAACAAGTCGGCAAGTCCAAAGAAAAATCACACAGGACTCCATAAGGTTATAAACTGATTGGCCCATTAGGTCAAGTTTCTTGTTAACTCTTGTAACATATATTACCCCATTATCCTGATCTATGTTAGCCACATGGGCTCAGTACCTTTCTCAGTGTGACAGCTCACATGCTGCCTCTTCGATGGTCTGTGCAGGAAAATATGATTGACAGAATACAGATAATTCTCCCGCACCAGCATATAAGCTTAGCTCAATAGTGGAGCATTTATTTGGCATATGCAAATATCTATTCCCAGCTCCTCACAAAATATTTTTTGGCTTTTAAAGACAGGGTTTCCGTGTAGTTTTAAAGCCTGTCCTGGAACTAGCTCTTGTAGACCAGGATGGCCTCAAACTCACAGAGATCCGCCTGCCTCTGCCTCCTGAGTGCTGGGATTAAAGGCATGTGCCACCACCACCCAGCTAAAGTAAGTAAAATTAAAACAAAACAAAATAAACCCAGAATAACTCTTCTTGTCACCTATAGGAAAAAGCACCAGTTGTACATGCTTACTCTCCAGTCTAGACCGCCACCCCACAAGCGTGTGCAGATAATCTTTTATTGCTCCTCTAAAACAAAGCCTCTAAATCCTAAGCCTGCTCTACATGTTGCCCTTCACCTCAGGTCCACCACAGGTCCCCTTCAGGCCTTCTCATGGTAGACACCTTTGCTCAGACTATGTTTTCCCACCTTGGTAAGGTGCTAGAGCAGAAGCTACGTATGCTGTGTCCTCACACCAGGCATCATAACCTGCCGCTGACTAACATTCACTCTTCTGCCATTATAAAATCTACTTTTATAAGTGCTTACTTACGCTGTTTACAGTTAACAAAGAAAACAACCCCAGATGTTCCAAGTACAAACATAAACAGGGCTTTTGGCTAGCTCAAGTCCCCAAATTCTTTAGAAATACCTACTGCTACCACAGGATACCAGACAGCTACCATCTACTAACACAAGCACACAAGTCAGTACATTAGCACTGACCCAACTTGTAAAGGAAACACTCTGTGATTCACATTTACTCTCTAGCATATCCCTTCACAATGCTGAACAAAAGTTAAATAAAAGGAATGCACATAGCATGACTGCTTTATAAAAATTCAAAGGCACAGGCAAAATGTTTGTGTCCCAAGTTAGAACACTGTCTTTCTTTGGACAGCGTAGGGTGGTGATTGAAAAGAGATAAGAGAAGATCTGTCTGGGGCACTAAAATTCTATTCTTTATAAAAGCATGGTTTACTGTCTGGCTCACTGTGACATTCACAATTTGTGGGGCTGCTGGTGTGTTCCTCAGTGTTGGAAGGCACAAAGTATATGCAGGGTACTGTATTTCATCTCCAACACACACAATAAAAGGCATAACTTTTCTTTATACTGTCAGTGTCCATAAGTTAAAATTGTTCATACACCTCGATATTTGTTCTCTATTGTTAAAAAGGAATTTGAATTAAATAAGTGTGTAATAAAAGGTTACAAAAGTAACTCAATCAGCACAATGGAACTATACTGTTTTAATACATTTTGCCCAAGAAACATCCAGATCACATTGTAACACTTGATCAACATTGTATAAACATTATAAATCATGATACCATTTCTATTTCATGAGTCTAGTAATTAAAGAAATAGTCAAAATTTCTTTCACAGCCATTGACAATCTAAGACTACTTTATGTTTTTAAAACTGGTCCTATTAGTCATGCATATTACAAACAACTTTTTTAAAAAAAAAATCTAACCAAAATAACAAAAACTTAATATAATGCTTCATTTTTACTGTTCTTATTACTAGTTGTGAGCTGTATTTAGAGAGAAAAGGTGTAAATGGGTTTATCTAATTTGCTGGGTTAGCGTCTACTGACTGGTGTGGCAAAAATGCTCAAAGCTATAAAATATGCTGGTTTTCTCCCCCCCAAAAATGTCTCTGTCCAGTTATAACAATGAAATTCGTCCACTTTCCTTTATTAAAGGAAAATTTAAGAAAGCTATAAAATTTTCCAGTTTAATTTTAACCTGAGGTTACCTCAGACTGTGCAATGTGTACCTGCACAAACTGAATGTGGTCATCATCACTGCCAAACACCTCAGCCTGTCCATCTAGTGGGTTCCCATCAAGCAGCTTGTGATCAGCTGAGTAGTACAAGGTTTGAACCTGCAAAACAGCAACAGAACACCCATGTGGCTACTGTCACCATGGCTACTCGCTAGTATGCAGATTACATCGCCTCAAGGTAACCTCCAGTGTGCTTCTTGACATCTTACTCTGGCAGGATCCCGAAGTAAAGAAAAACACATGTCATGGTGGTAAAAATTTAAAAAGCAAAACAAAACAAAAAACGAAACAAAACAAAACAAAAAAAATCAAAATCAAATACAAAATCTTCTAATACTGGCTGGAGAGTCCTTGGCTTGATTGGCTTGAAAGAAATCTTCATTGTTTTCATAGCTTCTATTATATGACATTAAGAAAAAAAGGCATAGTACAACACATATATTCTTAAATATACATATTTACAATAAAACATTAAATAGTTTACACCTCTGAAGATAAATGGCATGGTTTGAATAAATGTACTTCTTTCCTGTAGGTAATGCCAAGAAAAACACATGAAGAAGAAACAAATGCAAGTTGCAATCTTCCTCCACAGATGCAAATACATCTGATTCCCACGTGGGAAGCCACAGAATTGAAAGAACGACTGCTAGCCCTTTAGAGTGCAGTAATGGTAGTGACTGGGGCCTCACAGAGTAGATACACTTTACTGAGCATGGAGGGCTTCGTGGAACGATACATTCCACTGCTCAAACCGTGACATGGACTAGTCCCAACTTTTCCATCAAATTTTATGTATTTTAAAAAGTAGCCCCAAGTTAATTGACTGTATGTATGAACAACACCATTGAAAACCACAAAGCTTTAGAGTAAGAACCCTGTAAAGGAGTAAACACCATTAAATCATCATCGTCCTCTGCCCACAGCGGACTTTTCTTAGGAGAAATGGGGCAGGACTGCTGCTTCTTTACGTGTCAATACACTTGAGGTTTCTTCTCGGCTCTTCAGTCTTGGGGATCCTAGTTTTGTTAATAAACCTATGGGGAGATAAACCAATGGGGAGGAACAACCATTAGAAGCTTTACCTACTTGTCATACTTAAAGCAAAAACCTGTGAAGAAAAATTAAGAATCTACAGAAAATGTCAGTACCACCTCCCATTTCTAAAGCAAGTTACATGCTACTTTAAAGAAAGTTAACAGCACATAATAAGCAAAGAAAAAAAGGAAAAAAAAAAAAAAAAGAAAAGCAGAAAACCAAACTGAACGGTTCATTCAGCTCACCTGGACACCCCCCCTGTTTCTCAGCTTAGGGGTACCTATAGCAAAATTTAAATTCTTTAGGGTCATGGTTATAAAATAAAAGTGAAAGGGAATCCTTCATGTTATAGCAAAAATAATTTGTAAGAACTGTTGGATCCCATTTACTTTAAAACTAACCTCTTCCATGAGCTCTTCCAGGCTGTCTCCATTCTCCCAGATGCTACGCTGCACCCAGTTGATTACCTTTGTATACAATTTGCCATTGCTGGGCAAGCAGACATTATCTTCAAGCATTACCTCCAACTAGAATTATAAATAAAACAAAATCTAGTGACATTCACATCAGGTTTGAAATTCTAGTTCTGAGCCTCAGGCTCAGTTTCATAATAAAAGCTGTATTCCTAGGGCAGTGGAGCAGAGTTCAGCAGCCCCACCACTAGGCTTAGGAGTTACTAACAGCTGATGGTTTCTGGGGATGGAGGTTCCTCTAAGGCTGTGGGATGACCCCACACCCATCAATAGCACAAACAGGGCATGCATGCATATATATAAATAAATATATATATATAAAAGTTAAGTGTGGACCTGGGAGTAAATATGTTAAAATATCTTGTATCATTTTTTTAAATTCTCAAAAATATTGTATTGTACTCACTCATAGGTGTTTTTTAAACATAAAGCAAAGAAAGCCAGCCTACAAACCACAATCCCAGAGAACTTTGACAACAATGCGGACAGTCAGTAAGAGGGACTTACATAGATAAACAATCTACATGGGAAGTAGAAAGTAGAAAAAGACAAGATCTCCTGGGTAAATTGGGAGCATGGGGACGTTGGGGGAGGATTGAAAGGGGGAGAGAAGAGGCAGGGCGGGGAGCAGAGAAAAACGTAGAGCTCAATAAATATCAATTTAAAACAAAGTATAAAAAAAGAAAAAAATATTGTATTAAAAGAAGCTGCATTCCATAAATTTTCTCTAATTTGCAGGAAAATCAGTAAGCCTACATAAAGGAAGTAAACAAACTGGGAGGCAGAAACTCATTACACTAAGAGTAACAACCACTAAAATGTTATCAGCATTATTGTAACCCTTATTCACTTGACAAAGACTGTGTCTGCAGCTACAGAGTATCAATCTATCTGTAATGTTTCTGCCTGCTCCTTACCTTTAGTCTCGGAAGCTTAAGAAATTCCTCCTCTTCTGAAATTTGTAACAAATGCTCCTGAATGTAAGCATCAACCTTATTCAACAAACGGGAGTCTCCCATACAACTTGCAAAATTTCGGTAAGAGATGCAGCTAGTAACATCCATTCTAGATAGTAAATAATCTCCACAGACCTTGGAAAAGAAATACAGATGTGCTATTTGCATAGTTTATTGAATATTTAATGTCAATATGTAAACACCACATGAAATACAAAGATGAATCAGAAATCAAACTAAACAATGGGATAGCATTGAACTTAACCGTGGGACAGCACATGTACAAATGATATCAGCTGAGTATGGTGGTGTACAGATGCCTAGAATCTGGTACACTTGCAAGGCTGACAGAAGACATCTAAATTTAAACCCAGCCTGGCCTGTAGTAATATCAAGATGTCTGAAAATAAAACCAAACAACAAAAAGCCATTGAGAAACATTAAAGACGCCACATAAGAATGTGTAACATTAACTTGTGTAACAGCAGATGTGGCAAATGCAGAGCAGGTTCTGGGTTGTTTTCAACAGTAGTAGCTCTCTGGAAGGCTAGATGTAAGTGGGCGCTACAGTAGAGAAGCTGACTGTACAGCACACGTGTAATGTAGTACAAGGGAAGAGAATCAGGAAATAATTTTGGAAAAAGAACATCTGTATTAGGAAGAAGCTGCAATGTGAAACTACATGTGCATCATGGGATTTTGGCTAAGATTTATTCTACGGGTGTGTGTGTGCATTTATGAAGTAGTGCATGCATGGAGATCAGAAGACAACTGTGTGGAGTGGGTTCCCTGCTTCTACTTTTTGCATGGGTTAGAAATCAGGTCACCAATGCTTGACAAAGCAGGTTTACCTCCTGAGCCATCTTGCTGGTCTAATCATAAGATTCTTTTTTTAAAAAAAGACTTATTTTCATTTTACATGTATGGATGTTTTGCCTGCATGTATGTTTGCTTGCCAGAAGAGGGCATTATAAAACCTCTGGAACCAGATTTACAGATGTTTATAAGCCATCTTGTGGGTGCTTAGAACCAACTGAACATGAATCCTCTGCAAAAGCAACACGTGCTTTAGGCTGTGGGCCAATCATTTTGTCTGTCACAGTGTAGCTCTTGTCAGTGACTACAAAGCATAGGCAATATATTGAATCTACATAGCTATTCTTTATAAAACTTTTAGGAAAAAAAAACCTGGTCCTTTAAGAAAATATTTGGTTTGCTGGCCCATATTCAAAGCTGCCTTCTCTGCTTAAAATTCCAGCGATTGGGGGTGCTAGAGAGATGCTCAGTGGATAAGAGTACTTGCTGCTTTTACAAGAGCTCCATGCTTTGTTTCCAGCACCCACATAAGGCAGGAAACATAGTCATTGGTAGCTCTAGCTCCTGGGGACTCAATGTCTTCTGGTCTCTGCAGGCACCTTCTCACATGTGTGTAGAACATACACACACATATTAATTCATGCCATCAGATGCTGTCAATATACCAGTTTAATTCCCTAACAGATTTCACATTGCTGTGGGGTAGACATAAAATCTTGAAACTGATCTAAGACTATGCTCAAGCCAGAAAGGTTCATGTTAAGGCCATGCTATAGTTCTGTGTAATAACCTTTTAGTGCAAGTAATGCTATTTTACATACTGTCAAAAATAAATATACCCATTGTAGAAGAGATATAGCATTTTGTCTAATTTGATTCCCCAATACTATGTCATCATCACAAAAAACATACAAGTAGTTTAAACACAAAAAATTGAATGAAATATTCATTGAGAAAGACTCTGGCATTGCCATTATGCCTGAGAAAACCGCAGTCAAGAGGCAGGTGATCACTTCTACATTATGAAATCCCAAGCATCAAAACAACATACTCAGTTAAGAGGGGAAGGGACAGAATTTCCAAATTCTTAGTAAATTTTTTTTCACAATTCAATAAAATATTTTTGGACAATTTCTACATTCTAAGCCCACAGAACACCCTTCTAGTCTACTATGGCCACAACTTCTAATAGTCTACCTGCTTTACTCGGTCCATCTTCAACTTCTTTGCTGCAGAATAAACATCTTTTACTAACTCCTTATCAGCTTTCAACCTTTAAAAACAAAAAAAGTCTTTAAATAAAAGTTGTAATACCAAGGCTTTAAAATTTAGTATCTTCCTATTCTCTGATTTTTCTGGTCCATCTGAAGGTACTCACTGAGCAGTGTATGCATAATTCAGCAAGACTTCAACAGCTTCTGGATTGAGATCATCCAACTTCACGTGAGAAACTCCATGAGGGTCACTGTCACTATTAAAGATTTCAAACAGATACGGGCTGCAGCAAGCCAGGACAGCCCTGTGTGCT
Organism: Myodes glareolus; assembly: GCF_982192425.1. Classification (NCBI taxonomy): domain Eukaryota; kingdom Metazoa; phylum Chordata; class Mammalia; order Rodentia; family Cricetidae; genus Myodes; species Myodes glareolus. Next base: position 72,947,761 of record NC_142030.1, read on the forward strand.
AACATCTCATGGCCACAGACCTGAAATAATAAAAACTAAAATGAGAAGTCTTGTGGACTATAGCTAATTAACATACTAGCTTCCCCTGTCTATATCTAGTTAAAACAGTCTTTAAAAAAAAAAGTCATCTCACAGCTGGAAAAATATCTCAACAGTTAAGAGCACACTGGCTGCTCTTCTTGAGGATCAGCACCCACATGATGGCTCACAACCATCTGTAATTCCAGTTCCTGGGAATCCTACATTCTCTTCTCACCTCCTTGAGCACTGCACATATATGGTAAAGACATACATACACACAGGCAAAACACCCATACATATAAAAAAAAAAAGTAAAATCTCAAAACCAACCTACTCATCTCATTAAATGCCTGTTTGGAGGGGAAAGTTCAACTTATGGCTTTTTTTGAAGTTCACCTTTTAGGAACAAAAGATAATAAATTGAGTTTAAATACCTGAAGTCGAACATCACAGAACTGCCCACTTTTCCTTAGGGCATTTAATTTGGCAACAGAAGATTCAATAAAATTTTCATCTTCAAACATCAAATATCCATTGGGAATCATTTTTCCTTATAAATTTGGCTAAACAGAAAAAAAGAAAGCTAATTATTTTACATGTAAATAGTTTTGTTTTTTTAAATTTTATTTTCAGTCAGGGAGGCAAAGAAGCAGGTAGACACTGGAATTTGAGATCGGTCGGTCTGGTCTGCACAAGGAGTTCAAGGCCAGTCAGGTTACACACTGAGACCCTATTTCAAAGAATAATGTGTGTGTGTGCGTGTGTGTGTGTGTGTTTTCAAACATAAAACATTATCTTTATACCCAAATTCTCTTACCAGCAAACCAAAAAATTCACCACAGAAAAACTTGGCTGAAACAAGACTGTTTCAGGGTGCTCATTCATGCTTTTGCCCTGACTCTGACCCGAGGTCTTGGAAGTGCTCATACAGCAGTGAACATCAACAGTCATGCCTGACACACATCCCTTCTAAAGGAGGAGAATGAAATGTTGTCCTGCCAAAACCTATAGAATGAGTGACTTAAGAGTACGCGTAGACTCTCCTGGACTTGGCTGCTGTACTTCCTTTACACTCAGATAAAAAGAAATCAATGTTCATTTTTTGATACATCTCATATAGTCCAGTCTGGCTTAAATTCAGAATGCATTTGGGACTGGCCCTGACCTCCTCAATTCCCCTTCCTTTACCAGAGGATGGGACTGTGTGCGCCTACCCCTGGCAAAACCAATGTTCTTTGTAAAGACACCATTTCCCAGATATAACCCTGGAAACAGAACCTAGGGCCTCAAATATGCTAAGCAGGCACTTCCACTGAGCTACAACTCTACCCTACTGTTCTAAAAATGTTTTTTGACCTAGCTTATAAAACTAGTGACTACATAAAACACCACAAAAAGTAGTAGTATGCTTTGAGGCTTCAGTTTAAGGCAACTTAAAGTCAAAAAATAGTTTACAGAAAGGAAAACTAATGGAGGAAAGAGAAAAGAATAATATTTATATTATGTTCAAAAAATGATAAAAATGCTTTTCAGGTGCCTACAAGATGGCTAAAAAGGTAAAGGTGCTTAGAACCAAGCCTTATGACTTGAGTTCAACCCCCCAGGACCCACATGGAAAGAAACTGACTCCCTTGTCTTCTGACCTCAACACTCCACCCATGACTCACTTACTCTGTCACTCACACGTATGCACACACTATAATAAATGCTTTTAATGTTTTCTTAGGAATCGCTCTGCCTTTTTAAACATTAAGAGAGGTGATTCTATATGCAGGACAGTTTTGAAAAGCCTGTCTTTAATATGTGCATATGTATATATATATATATAATATTATTATGTGGAAGAAAACATGCCCCAGCCCCAGTGTGTTTAGAAGTCAACGGCAACTCTGTTTAATCCATTCTTTCCTTCCACCTTTACCTGAGTTCCCAGGGATCAAACTCAGGTTGCCAGGTTTGTGCAAAAAGTGCCTTTTCCCAAGGAACCAGCTCACCAGCCCTGTCCCCGCCCCCCAAACACTGTAATGCTAGACATACAGAATATTCACTTACCAACTATTACTGATGAGAGATGGGGATGCAAATGATCCACGACAAAGGAGTGTTGAAACAAAGCACTTCGTTAAGGTATGAAGAGAGGTGGTGGTGTGAAGGTAGATGTCTTACGCTTTAATGGTGGTTCCAAAACTATCAGGCTTGAAAATGATGTAATCAAGTCCTTAAAAGCTATAGACATGAATTTCTTCTGTGATAATCATGCATCATAATCTGTAACAATAGCATATCTAAGTTAGATATTCACAGGAACCAGTATGCCATTCATCTAGACGGAACAATACGTCATATAAAGTCAGCCTTTGAGGTAAATGGCAAATTCATACTATATTTAATAAAAAAAATCACAAACTACAAACAATTCCTTTTCATTTAACATGCAAATACTCAAAAATGATTTTTTAAAAAAATCCTTTCTCAGGCCAGACAGTGGTAGCATATGCCTTTAGTCCCAGCACTTGGATCTCTGTGAGTTCGAGATCAGCCTGGTCTACAAAAGCTAGTTCCAGGACAGGTTTCAAAGATACAGAGAAACCCTGTCTCTAAAAACAAAACAAAATAAAATCCTTTCTTATTGTTCAAGAGGGATATGCTAGCTGGAGAAATAAAGGACAAATATAAAGTCTAAAAAATCTTTACTATTAGATTCCAGCTAATATGTACCATGCAAACAGGAGATGTCTGCTTCAGCAGTCAGGAAACCACTTTTGGGCACTAATCCCAGACACACACACTGTTACAAGCCAAACTTACCCTGTTCTCTAAAGTGTTTGGCATTTCACCCCTGTCTCTGTTTCAAGTTCCCTCTCTACCTGAAAAACCCTTAAGACAACCAGCCCTTGATAGATGAACTCTTTTAGCCATGGAGTCTTTGCCAATTCCCTAGATCTAAGAAGCAGTGTTCCCCAGTCTTCACACTCAGAACCTTCTCTGAAGGTACGCATGACTGTCGAGAATTATCTGTTCTATGCTCTGCTTCCAGGCAAATCCTCTGCCTTGTTTGGTTTTTGATTCAGGGTTTCTCTATGTAGCCTTGGCTATCCTGGAACTTGCTCTGTAGACAAGGCGGTCCTTGAACTCAGAGATCCTACTGGCTCTGCTTCCCAAGTGCAGGGATTAAAGGCGTGTACTACCACCATCAGGCTTGCCCTGGTTCATTTTTGATGCCAGCCTGTGTGGCATGAGACTGTCTTTTTCTTTTTATGTATACAGTGTCCTGTCTGTCTGAATGCTTGCTGGCCAGAAGAGGGCACCAGATCTCATTACAGATGGTTATGGACCACCAAGTGGTTGCTGGGAATTGAACTCAGAACCTCTGGAAGAGCAGTCAGTGCTCTTAACCTCTGTGCCATCTCTCCAGCCCGAGACTGTTTTAAAAACAAACTACACCAACTGTCATACCATCATATAATGTTGGTATCTTCTTTACAATTTCTACCCTTTCTTATGAAGCTAGTTTAACAAATGTTCTCTGAAAACAGGTAATCCCATGCCCCATGAACACAGAGAACAAACACATAGGAGATTTACAAACATTTTAAATTTGAAGTTTTACTCAGTGTATGTCTGAAAACTTGTTTTGACCTAACCAAGAACAAAAACGCATGTTTATTATTCTTTAAATTTGACTGTAAGATTTAACTGTTTTTATTTTATGCGTAGTTTGTTTTGCCAGCACATCAATGTACAATGTGTGCAGTGACCTCAGAGGCCAGAAGGAGGCAGTCAGTATGCTGGAACTGGAATTACAGACATGTGACCAGACACATGGATGCTAGTTATTGATCCTGGGTCCTCTCAAAGAGTCAACTTCTGGACCAGTGTTTATTATTTTGACTGTTTGGATGTTCTAGCTTAGATTTATGGGGGGGGGGCACACTAAAATTACTATAGTCATAAAGAGAAAACTTATAGTCATTAAAGAGAATTTTTGAGGTAATTCTGGCATAAGCACTGTACAGTATTTTAAATTTTGTGAAAGAATAAGGTCTTTTTATTTAATGCTCAACTTTTTACCTATTAAGATCTTAACATAAGAGATGGGCATGACAGCACACAAGCCTATAGCACACAACATTCCTAGTACTTGGAATGAGATGGGAGGATTAAGAGTTCAAAGCCAGCTTGAGTTACACAGTGAGCTTCAAGGCCGGCCTAGGGCTACAAAAGACTCACCATCTACCAACCATTACAACTGTATTTGATTTAAAAGCTAGCTCAAGTCCTAATGATATTTCAACTAATGCAAACTTGTTTATGAAAGTTCATATTCACTTTAATGAAGGTAAACTGGGGTGTATCAGATGCCTTCTGGACTCTGGACATCAGGCATCCCTGTGGAGTGCATAAATAAATGCAGGCAAAACATTCACACATATAAAATTTTTTAAAAACTAAAAGTATCCTCAAGTTTCACATTTCTTATTTTGTATATAAAATTCATGCACAATAACTAATCACATCTAAAAATGAAGATAAATTTTGTCTTTCAAAAGCCAAACCAAGGCTCAAGCACTCCAAAGTCATGTAATAATACAAAACTTACCTTGTTTTGTAAAACAGTTTGAACTAGTCTATTTTTAAGACTGAAATTGGGGTCAAAGAACTATATACTGCTAAACACATTCAAGTTCCTTCGTGTGGTCAGGACGAGAAAAGGAAGTAAGAGGACTTGCTTTAACTATTCAGAATTCAAGGGTTCCTACAGCCCTCAAGATTAGCTTAAGTGAAGTATAATCCAGGTTTTTACAGAGCTGTGACAACAGCATGCAAAGCATTCCCCTCCCTTAACTAAGCAAAAGAAACATCACATTTTCAAAACATTGCTAAGAGCTCAAGGTAAACCACCAATATTTAAGTTTAAAGGTAATTTTTTCCAAGACAGTTAATTATAAAGTAATTTAAGAACTCCCGCCCCAGGGCTGGATTAAAACCAGGGCCCCATGAATATCAGACAAGCACTTAACCACTGAGTTACAAACATTTGTGACACTAAACATGGCAGACACAAACCTGGAATAAAATGCTTAGAACAAATGGAGTTAGCTCAATTTCACATCCTCTAATGTTTCTGAGGTCAAATAAAGCAGAGAAAACAGCTCAAGCAAACGGGAAGGGAAGGTGTGACAGCACACATATTCCAGAAACTGCAGCTATTTTGGTTTCAATAGGTGGTAGATTGCAGGATGTACATGGTACATGGTGGGACAGGAAGTAACCAACTTATTTTAAGGTTTAAACAATGCTAAGTATAGACACCAGATTAAGAACTTAAAAAAAGGGTATTTGAGAAGGGGTGTGGAGGGGGCATACCTGGGAAAACATAGGATACAAGACACTTAAATGAAGATTCTGTGTCAATCTGGCTATCAACAAGTCATTTTTAGATATTGCATAGAGAAAAATAGGAGGGAAAAAAAAAGTTTGGGATGTTCTAACACTGAGGTACTTGTTGGAAGTCCAAGTTGACATCAAAGTGTAAAGAATACTGTTGCAGGGTTAGAAACATTAACAAAGTGGTCACACACACACACTTTTTTTTTTTTTTTTTTGGTTTTTCGAGTAGCTTTGGAGCCTGTTCTGGAACTTGCTCTGAAGACCAACAATACTTTAACGCCAACAGAAGAAAGGAAGGTACTCAACCTGCAAGAATTCCTATCTACAGTATACCATCACACTGCTAAAAAGCTAAGAATTCTTTTGGGTGAGTCACATCAGTATCACTGGACAAGATGTTCAAAGAAACTTATTTGAAAAACCTCATTCGAATGATACCTAAAACATTCAAGCAAGAAAAGAAAAATCCCACCAATTAAAAGCAATAAGTCAAACTACCCACTAATTTAACCCTAACGTAAAACCTAAAATGCTTTATCTTTGTAAAGAACAAAGAAGTATAAATTTAGACAGCTTATAGAAACGAGTATCTATTCATTAATCTGGGATTTTACGTTACTAAGAAAAATCAGAGGAAAGCTAATCCAGACCCATACTGGTTTCAATCCAATTCTACCCAGTGAGTACATTCAGGCTTATAAACTACACCATTAACGTTTTTATGATAGCCGGGCATATGGTGGCGTACGCCTTTAATCCCAGCACTCAGGAGGCAGAGGCAGGCGGATCTCTGTGAGTTTGAGGACAGTTCCATGATAGGTTCCAAATCTACAGAGAAACCCTGTCTCGAAAACCAAAAAAAAAAAAAAAAAAAAAACCAAAACCCAAAAAACCATTTTTATAAGTTTTATAGCAGGCTTCAACCTGGAACTATTTTCTCAGCAGTATTTTCCCTATATCAACCACTGGTGTCAGAATTAAAAAAATACGGCCATGGTGCGCTCGTGTACTAGACTTCCAAAAAAAACTTACGGTGTATCGGCAAAGCGGGAGACCACCGACGAACTTGATGTCGGGTGTCCTAACCTCCACTACTGACAACAATCATTAAGCGAAACGTTTCCTTTTAGGACGTCCGATTCCTTTTTGATTGAAATGTCCGCTGTCCGAATTAATTGTCTACTACGTATTGAGGGAAAGGGCAAAAACAGTTCTCAAGTTGGGGGTGGGCTGTCAGATCTCCGTAGTTAAACCTCCACTCTGACATTCTCCGATGTCTTCCTATCAGGAACCTACAACGAGGTCCTTCACAAAAAGGAGTGAGCGCACAAAAACCACGCTGTCCACCTATCTCTTTTTCAGAGAGCGTGGAGCCGGCGCCTGGACGCTCGGGGCCCCCGCGCTGCAGGCCTGGGGCGCGCTCTCGGCGGGCAGAGAGGCGCCCGCGCCCGCACACCCCCGGCCGCGATTGGCCGGCGGCGCAGTCACTCAGAGCTGACACGTCAGGGCAGCCGCTCCCTCGCTCCTCCCGCCTCCTTCTCCCCGCGCTTGGCAAGAAAAGCGGGCAACGTGGAGCTGGAACAAAGGACCCTGCGGTCCACGGCGACCAGGGACTCCGTGCCACCCCACGCCAAGCCACGGGAGCCGATATGCTCTAAGGAGGCCGGCTTCGTGTTCCCACACGCGGGCCGCGGGAAGTCTTGGCGCGCAGAATCCCGGCTCGCAGCCGGGACCCGCTACTGACAGCGGGAGACGATGCCCACGCTCCGCGGTGGCCGCCGCCGCTCTCTTCCGGCGGGTCGCCCTTCCTAGCGACCCGCGGGGCCAGGTCCCAGGGACCTCCGTTACCCCGCTCTGAAGCCTGACGGTCCCCGCCCCGGCGGAGCAGGGTCCCGGACCGCCGCGCTCGGCCCACGCGAACCGGCAACTGCGCGAGCAGGGAGCCCCGCGGCACCCGCTTCCCCTGGGAAAGCGGGACGCCCCTCACAACCACCATCTTCCCCACCCCGCCCTCCCTCTTCCTCCCGTGGCGCCCGCATACAGTGCGTTACCTGGGTCATCTCTGAAGAGATGGCGAAATTCATCTCTGGAGCTTCGACGGGCTGCAGGCGGAAGGCGCGGGAAGGGGCGCGGGGCGACCGGGCGGGAGGCTGCGGGCACCGGAAAACCAAGGCGGACTCGCAGAGAACTCGCTCGCCGCCACGACGCGCCCAGCAGCTCTGAGCGACCGACCTCCACGCGCGTCCGGGACACACTGCCGCCGCCGCTGCTGCCGCGCGCGCTCGCGCCGCACTCCCTCGCACGTCACCACGTGCGCGGCCGCCAACGCCTCCCCGGCCGCTTCCGGCTCGGGTGCCTGGGCGAATCACAGGCGAGCTCCCGGGAAGCGCACGCTCTGAAGCCCCGCCCCCGGACAAAGCCCCGCCCCCTCCCCGCCCTCCTCCTTGGCCGCCCCCCTCCTGCCTTCGGCGCTGAACTAGGTCAGCGCAAGGTGATCTCGGGGAGCTGGGCGGCGGTGGCCGCTCCTCGTGTTACTTATCTCGCGCGTCCCTCCCGTGCCTCACGCCCTCGCTTCGCCCTTCCCCACCGACCGGGAACCGGTTCCCTCTTGCCTTGTTAACCTGTTCTGCCTTATCCTCCGGAGATCCGACGTGGCGATTAGAGTTCTTAGCGTCACACTGACTTCTAGGCAACCAGCCTAGACTGGAGCTGCCTGTTGTGGGACCCTGGCCGTAGTTGGTCACGAGCCTCTACCCCGGAGGTGGAGGGAGGAGGAATGGAGGAAGAAAGGCTCAGTCTGAGAGGAAGGCCTGAACAGCCAACTCCTCATTGGCCTGCTTTGGGTGAGGGTTCAGTGAGTGGGTGAGAACAGTTGAAGAGATCCCACCAGCGTGCGGAAAACAAAGTGCTCGCTTCTACTTTTTGTCCCCTGGTAGTCAGTTCTCACTTGTCTCGCCTTCTTTGGGCAAAGAAAGTAGCTTGGAGAATTGTTAGTCCCTATCTCTACCTCCTGGGGCCTTTTAACCCGTGAGCGGGAGTCTAATTATCCAACCCCCACCTTGTCCCTGGAAGGCAATCTGTTTAGGTCAAATGTGATTTAAGCTGGGCTCCACAACCTCTTCCTGTGACTCTAAAGGGCACACTGGATTTTTTTTTGATGGAAGATGAGGGGGTTTGGTGAGATTATATCCAAACTTGTGTAAACCATAAACATATTAGAGTTACATAAAGGGTTCTAGGTTTCTTTTATTATTTCATTTAATTTTTGGGTTTTTTCTGATTTTTTTGTTGTTTTTTGTTTGTTTGTTTGTTTGTTTTTTGAGACAAGGTTTCTCTGTAGCTTTGGTGCCTGTCCTGGAACTAGCTAGCTCTTGTAGACCAGGCTGGCCTTGAACTCACAGAGATCCTCGTCTTTGGTCAACCCTCTCAATTTGTAAACATTTCTCATGCCTTGGACAATTCTTCCCTTCTTTCCTTTATGCGTATGGGGCAGGAAATAAAAATTCGGAGGCCCTTCATTACTTTTTTGAAATAAGATCTTGAGGCCAGGAGATTTGTTTCCTTTTTTATTGTTTGTTTCAACGAAAGGAGGAAGTAGGAGCTAAGATGTCAACTGCTATGATTTTTTTTTTTTTATGTCTTAAAAAGAAAGACTAGCATTTGCCACCTGACATTTCTCTTTCTGATAGTCCATTCCTTGTATTGCAAATGGGACTGATAGGGTACACAGTTGTTGAGCTCCTCCTGGCTGTGAAAGACTATGAACTGCTCCCTTTGGACAGCCACATGACTGATCTGCTGGACACATGGCCCTACTCGCTGTACACTAAATAGTGCCTTTGTAATCTGAAAGAGTCAACACTTCTCTTAAAGCTACAGTGTGAGCAGAGCCAGTGCTTTTTGGCCTTTATGTACTGTATCTGTCTTTCAGGCATCTCAGTCTATAGAATAGCTGCCTACACTTGAAAGTGAGCCATAAATTGCGTTATGTCTTTAACAGTAATAAATGATAGAATGTTGCTCTCCGGACTGAAGACAGCGGTAGAGTGCTTGCCTAAGGTTTCAAGGCCTTGGGTTTTATCTCTAACACTGCAAACACGCAAACACATATGCACAGATGTTGTAAGACTGCTCATTATTAGTTTATTATGTGCACCTTTTGGTCAGGTAAGTTAGGACTTGGTGACAATCATCTTCATTTCTCTCTTTGATCATGCTTCAAATAAATACTGTCACATACTGAACTCTGGCCAGTGATTTGTTTATTCTCAATGTGCATTTTCCCTAGGACTACTGTAACAAGTTACCATAGACTTTTAAAGGGCAAACATTTATATCCAGTTATAGGAGGCTAAGTCTGAGATCAAGGGACTAGTCAAAGGTTCTTCCTCTGAGGCTAGGGAAGAAACTGCTCCAAGCATGCAGCAGCTACCTTCTGGTGGTTCCCTGACTTCAGCAGCATAGTTGAAAGTCAGTCAGTCAGTCTCTCCCCTCCCCCCCGTTTTCTTTCTGTGTGTATATGTGCGCGTGCGTGCGTGTGTGTGTGTGTGTGTGTGCGTGTGTGTGTGTGTGTGCGTGTGTGTGTGTGTGTGCGTGTGTGTGTGTGTGTTTGAAACAGGGTCTTATGTAGTCCAATCTGGGTTTGGACTTATGATCCCCCTGCCTCAGCCTTCCAAGTACTGGAAATACAGGAACACACTACCAATACCAGACTCTAATATTGACTTGATATGTTCTCCATTTGCTTGCCTGTAGTCCAAATTTTCCCCTTTTAAGAGGTTATCAATCACTTTGGAGTAAGGACCACTGTATTCCAGTATGACCCTGTTTTAAGTTTGCAACTTAGCTAAAATGACGCCATGTTTGGAGGCACTGAGAATTAAAACTTCGACATGAATTTAAGGAGAGAGGACATGGGTCAACCCTCAACACTAGTTCAGTGTCTGGCAAGTGTCATCACTGCCGACATGTGTAAGAATCACCTGGTGGTTCTGACTAGGCATACAAGTCCCTAGGCTTTCCTGGGAATAGGGACCTTTGACAATGTCTGGAAACAGCTAGGAGGTAAGTCCTTACTACTGCTAATCAAGGGCCTGAAGTGCTCCCGAACACCTCGGTGCACACAGTACATCTCTGTGCAGAGAGCACTCAGAACAAAATGATCCTCTCACCCTGCAGATAGCAATAGTGCTGAGATTAGAAACCCCTCCCTACCGCTGCTGAGTTTCAGTCTCTGGGGAAGGACCCTAAAACATTTGACAGGCTTCCTAGCAACGTCACCCCCTCCTGAATGAAAATTTTAAAAGCTTCTGCAGATCCCTTTGTATCTAAGCACATGAGCAGGCTTCATTCCCCTCAGAACGCTTGCCACCACTCTTCCTTAGTAGCCGTGCTAATTATGGCAGATTGATTTAGTTAAACATTACCCACTTAACAATTCTGATGCTCAATAAATCAGTCTTAACATTAACCTTAATGTTAAGGGCTTTTGTTTACATCTGAAAACGTCGGTGCCATGTGACATTATTTTAATCAATTGCTGACATTTTCTGTACGTCCTGTACCTAATGAAAGTTGTTGCCAGTCCAGCTTGGCAGAGCCTTGCTCGCATCCTCCACTGCAGTTTTCTCCTGAATTCTGAGGGACTGGAGGGCCTGTTTCTTACGTTTCGTTCCTTGCAGTTAATGCTGCAATTTCCTCAGTTTCTTTTTCTTCTTCCCCTTTGGCTCTTGAAAGTACTGTCAGGGCACATTAGTGAAATCTTACGAGCAAGAACTACACACTAGTGGTATCAAAAAAAAAGGCACAGGAAGCCTAGGGGAAAATCCTCCAGCTTCCATGCTCCCATTAAAGTAGGTCACTGGAAATTGTTATGTTTTGTAATGCATAAAAATTGAGAGCTTGGTGCCATCCTAAAATATTGCTTCTCTAATATTCATTCCCTGCTATAAAGGCTCTATTTTTCTGGTAAGCCCTCCCTAGATTTTTTTTTTAACCATAATGAAGCAAACTGTCTCATTTATTTATTTGTAAATCTGATAGAAAATTCTTTAACTATGTATCAGAATATTTTGGTGCTGAATATCTTTTCTGGTTATTCCAGTATCTGAGGAGACAGTCTCACTAGTGGCCTGGTGCTACTTGTCTGAAAGTCATTACTGCTAAAGTTTGGAAATCCACTCAAGTCCCCTACTCCAGCAATGAGGATTCCCTGATAGTTTCTTTCTTTTTCGACAGTTGCTAAGAAATTCAAACTCCTCCGGTTAGAACTGGGAAGTAGCTCAGTTGATAGAATGTCCTTCGTGAAGCTCTGGGTTTAGGAGATTGGAAAGATGTTCCTGACGCCAAGGTCATTCTGCAAGGGAGAAATTAATGGGATACTTAAGATCCAGCCTCCAGGCCCGGTGTTGGTGGTGCAAACCTTTAATCCCAGCACTCAGGAGAAAGAGGCAAACAGATCTCTGTGAGTTGAAGGTCAGCCTGGTCTACAAGAGCTAGTTACAGGACAGGTTTCAAAGCTACTGAGAAACCCTGTCTTGAAAAACCAAAAAAAACCCAAAACAAAGCAAAAAAAAAAAAAAAAACCCACCCTGTCTCTAAAAGTAACACAAAATAACACAAACTAAAACTTTTCATGTGCACATGTAGCCACAGGGCCACAGGTGTTACATTCAGCTCTGGAACTCTAGGCTTTCTATAGCAAAGCAAAAATAAATAAACAATAAACAAACAAATAAACAAAAATAAAACCACTACATTTTTTCTGTTTTTTGTTTGAGAAAGGATCTCGTGTAGCCCTGTAGCCCAGGCTAGCCTCAAAGTTGTGTAGTTGAGGATGACCTTGGAGTCTGTATCTTTCTGCCTCCATCCTCCAAGACCTGAGATTATAGGCATGTGTCCCCATATCCGGCATGAAAAAAGTTCTTTGTTTACTCAGTTTGACTGTTGAAAATAAAGACACGGAAGAGGTAGCTTTCACAGAAGTTTTAATGTCACATTGCGACTCAAGGGTAGAAACAAAAGCATATTAACAGGTAGCATGTTCTTCACAGTTCAGTCCAGAGAGATTTTTGTTGTTGTTGTGATCTTGTTTAATACTTAATGAACGAAAGTTACACAAAAAGCTCAATTACAGCAGTCAGCCAGCTGTTGCCAGTATAAACTGACCACTCGGCAAAGGAAGTCAAGAAGTTTTGCAACAGGAAACAGCAGAAAGGGCATAGTAATTAGGTTCTAACGCTCTTCTTCCTTCTTCCATACTGTTTCCGGTTATCTGAAGACAACCAGGAAGTAGAAATGTGCAATACTAGATCTAGGCACAGTGGCACACACCTGTAAACCCAGCACTCAGGAGGCAGAGGCAGGAGCAGCTCTTTGAGGTCCAGGCTAGCCAGGGCTACATTGTGAGCCTCATCTGAACAAAACAAAATAAAACTTTTATGTTATAGTGAGAGCCAAGTTTTCTAACTACTAAAGACAAAGTCATAATGACTTGTTCTGCTTCTGTTCCTTGATAGTCATGCCTCTCTGCCGTGTGTCTCTGTAATTGATGTCCTTAGGGACAGAATTATGATGTGAAATGCATTCTTTCCTAATCATCTCTCATGTCTTACTAGACAGGAAAATGGTGGGATTCTGGGCAAGATGCCATAAACCAGTAATTTAGGCACTCAAGAGGTGGTGATGGGAGGGTAGAGGGTTCAAGGAACAATTGGTGGCAGTGTGTGTGTGTGTGTTGCTAGAATGTGTAGTTGCCTCTACTGTCTATTCTCCTCTTCTTTGCAGAAGGCTGTGGCTCCCATCCTCCTTTGCACCTAGTTTTGCAGTGTGAGGACTTATCAGCAATGTCCTTCAGAATGCCTGCTTTTTCCTACTGGTTAAGGTTAAAAGTGATGGATCAGTTCAAGTCATTTTTTTTTCTGCTTTTTGAAACAAAGTCTTACTGTGCAGCACCCAATTTCACAGTAATCCCAGTGCCTCGGCTACTAGTGTTGGAATGACAGGCATGAACTACTACCACCTTGTGCTGCCAAGTCACTGTTTTTGACCATGAGTTCACACACAAGAAAGAGCAAGGCAGTGCCATAGGAATGGCCCAGCTCCCACTGGCCTTGGGGCTGCTATGTCTTCTCTGGACGAGTGGACTGTAGACTTCTTTGTGAAAAAGAAACAAACTTTCATCTTGTGTAAACCGAAATGTTGCAGGAACAGACTGTTAAGTGGGCCTGCTGCGTGCTGTTCTGCTTCTGTTCCATTTATTTCCCTTTGTAATAACCACAGCTGTTTGTGCTTTCTGGAGCCCACACCACTCGTGGGAAACTTGCAAGAAGTAACCATTTCTGTGAAAGGAACTGATTCCTTATTGAGTCTAACAAACACAACACTACATGTGAAGGCTACAGCCCCAGGCTGTATCTAAGCGTCACCTTCAGGAGACAAGCAATTCCATCCAAATCAAAGCTAACCCCTGTCTATTTCAGTCTCCCTTCTGCCTACCTCAAGGCATTTCTCACATTCTTACTTTGCTCTTGACCCCAAGGTGCTGAACAGCACCTCCATCTTCTCCCCTCACATCCTGTCTCCTTTTTCTCCTGCTCTCTGCAATCTCGTTGGCCTCTATTTCCATCCCAGAACATATTACATATGTTCCCATCAATGACCTTTGGGGTCACTGTCCTCCAGGGTGAGATCCTGGCTTTGGTCCCCCAGCACTAAGATAGAAACAGAACAATGTCACTGCCCCCTCACTCTGTTTTCTATGCAGTTGTCACCTCGTCAGTAAGGCTGACCTGGCCGTGCTATTTCAAGTGACACAGGCTCATTCCCTCTGCTTCTTCATTGGTTTTTCCTATCTGAAAACTTACACTTACCACTGGGAAGGGAGGTACCCATCTCCCCTTCTTAATGATCACCCCTTTATGCAAGGGGGAAGAAAAGCACGGGAGGGTGCAGTGGGAAGAGGAGGCTCAAATACTCCTTACCCTTGAATTCCTGTCTTCAGTGGCCTCTCATAGTTTGTACTTCTGCAGAAGCTACAGATGAAGTTTGCACAGATACTAGACTGGACTAAGTACCAGTGTAAGCACATGTGTATGTGTGAGGCATTTCTCTTTAGAATTGGGGCGGGACTGAGTGAGTGTTTCCTTAGTCTTGGCTTTGGAGCTTCAGCTAGAACACAGAACAAACAAGGGAAACTTCATTCAACAACATTTAAATAAGAGCCTTTCTCCAGCTGGTGCCATCAAACTTTGAGGTCGTTAGATGAGTCAATAGCTCCATGAATTCATAATATCCAATTTTCAAAACTCTAAGTTTTCACAGCTGAAGTTAGTCACACAGGAGCTGTTGTAAAAATCTACATTTTTCAACCATCTCACACACCCTCCTTCCTCTCTGGACTAGCACATTTTAGCTATAGAATTAGTCCAACGATACTGAACCCTTGTGTATTAAACAGAGTTCTCTAAAGTTACAGAACATATAGAATGAATCTCTCTCTCTCTCTCTCTCTCTCTCTCTCTCTCTCTCTGTGTGTGTGTGTGTGTGTGTGTGTGTACCTGAGGCAAGCAGGCAGAGAAATAACACACCCCCTTCCTTCTTTTCTTGTCCTTATGCAGGCTTCCAGCAGAAGGTGTGGTCCAGATTGAAAGTGTGCCTTCCAGCCTCAAGGTCTGGATTGAAGGTGTGTGTTTTACCTCAAGGCCTAGATTAAAGACGTGTCCTTCAGCCCCAAAGTCAAGACCAAAGGTTGGAGTCTTCTTGACTCGATCTGGATCCTAAGTGTGCCCTCCATTTCTGGATTATAGTTCATGTCAGATATGGTCGAGTTGAAACCAAGAATAGCCATCGCACCTTGGTCACAGGCTGCCCAGGAATGTGGAAGACATGTGCCTGGTGCTGAGGGTCCTCTTCTACTGGAGAAAGTCTGCCGGTCCCAGCACAGAGGAAAGTGACAGAGAGACAGAGAAAGGCCTATGTGCCCAGCAACTGAGCCTTGGACTTAAGACGGATCATGAGTGGGTTGTGTGTGTGTGTGTTGTTGTTGTTGTTATTGTTTGTTTTGTTTTTCTTTTTATAGCAGGCAACTCGACTTTTCATCACTTGTAACATAACATCTAGCCGCTGCCGTGTCCTTTTCCCACATAACCTGTTTGTATATTGTCGTCAAAGGAGCTGTGTTCTGGGCGTGTTTTCTCAAGGCAGCCTTTTCTCAGTAAGCGCTTGTAATAGAGAAGGCTTAATGGTCCATGCTGGCACACACAGAAAGCAGATGTGAAGGCAAGATGGGGACCTCGTCAAGAAGGGCTCCAGTGGGAGAAAGGAATGGGGATGGCAAGAGCACGTTCATTACATGAGTGAAACTCAAACAATTGTAAGGAAATATTATTCCTAACTTTGACAAACTGAGCAACCTTATATCTGAACGAAGCCTGGGCACAAAGTCTCAAAGTGTACTTATTCATGGTTTAAAGCAGGACAGGCGTCGTAGGACCCTATTGCTGGGAAGAGGCACCATGACCATGGCAACTCTCATAAAGGAAAACATTTAATTGGGGTGACTGGCCTACAATTTCAGAGGTTCAGTTCATTATCATGGTGGTGGGGAGTATTATTTTAAACAAGAGAAAGTGTTGGACCAGAAGACTTGCTCTCCCTCCTCTTCCCATCTGGAGCCCCGCCCCTGGCTGCCTGTGGTGTGAGGCCACAGCTCCTCTAAGAAAGCTCTCTTCTGGAGGGCAGTGCCGTCTCACCTGCCCTTTTACTGACCCTGTAACATCTTTTATTCATAAATACTCGCTGCCAATACCTGGAATCGAAGCAGGTTTTGTTTCCCGTCAGTGCCCCATCATGGCTGCCTGTCGCCTGATGACGGTAACTTCGCTAATTAATAATTCTAATGGAGTTCTGAAAGGGAAAACAGCTACTTTTCAAATTTAAAGTAAGCCAGTGTGTCCTACTACCTTCTTGGGGTAATTTTTTTTTTCAGGGGGGAAGCGGGTGGAGAATCACAAACAGAATGTTGTCACTTTAGACTGTCCATGTGGCAGACCACAAATTACACCAATGCAATTTGTACTGAGTATACCCACCCACACTCCTCCCCGCCGCTCCTACTAGATACATCCCCACACTTCACCCCTCCCAGCTTTGTGCTCTCTTTCTCTTTCTCCATCCTCTCAGAACCCACTTATTCTAATTTGTGATGCTCGTGGACTCATGTGCAATCTGTTGGAATATGGTCAACTGCCTGTCACCCTGTGGTAGAGCACGTGTCTCACATACATGATAGCTTCAATTCCTAGTACTGACAGGAAAGTAAACAACACCAGCAAATGAAGACATGTATACATACATGTAATGTTTAGGTGAGATATTGGATTCATGGTTTTAAATATAATTGATTACGGAATTTCTTTTATCAGCAGAAGTTATGGGGTTTTTGCCTTTGCTGAGTTTTTGTTTTGTTTTGGTTTGGTTTGTTTATGCTATACTAGATAGATTTGACCATTACCAGGTCTTAAAATCGTTTGCTGGGGCTCTGAAATGATATAAACAAGATCTGGAATTACTTGCTCATGGTGCTTATCCACTAAAAATGAGTAGTGCTGTCGTCCTAAGCATACCTGCCAATATTTAATAACACCTAGGTAATGATTGCTTTTCCTAACTCTCGAGGTTAGATAAGTTCAATACATAATGAAAACATTTTGTGATTACCTTAACACAAAGGAAACTAAAATTTTTTTTTTTTCTTTTGAGACAGGGTTTCTCTGTGTAATCCTGGCTGTCCTGGAACTTGCTCTGGCCAGCACTCAGGAAGCAGATGCAGGCAGATCTCTGTGAGTTCAAGGCTGGCTTGGTCTACAGGGCTATTTCTAGGGTAGCTAGGGCTTTTACACAGAGGAACCCTGTCTTGAAGAACCAAAGAATAAAAATAAATAAAAATAAAGACATGCACCACCAGCAACTGGTCTTTTCATCTCAAAGAATTACAAATAATAAATAAGCTGTTCCTCATGGTCCACCTGAAGGTATTTAGCGATTTAAAGCAAAGCACTATAAATGGGGTCAGGGTTATGGTATGTGGCTTAAACTAAGGGAGATGAAATTTTGGAGGCATCTGGATGTTACCTTTGAGAAGGTGACATTGGTGCCAGAATAATATCAGCAATGTTCAAAATCCTTCCCAGGGCTTGGGATGTAGCTCAGTTGGTAAAGTGCTTGCTTGGTATACATGAGGTCCTGGGTCCGTCTCCAGCACTGTATAAGCTAGGTATAATGGGAGGTGGACACGGGAGGATAAGAAGTTCAAAGTCACCACCAAGTTTGGGGCCAGCCTGGGCTACATGAGACTCTGACTCAAACTTACGAAACAAACAACCAAAAGCCGTCCCCCAAAATTAGATGTTTGCCTGCTTGAGGTTCTGGCTTCAATTCCCAGAACCACCAAAAGAAAAATAAAACCATGGGGCTAGGGAGATGGCTCAATAAAAGACTTCCTGGGCAGCATGTGCACCGGCGTTTGGGTCCCAGTGCCCACATGCTAGGTGCAGAAAATATGCCTGTGATCTCAGCACTGGCAATTCTGAGCAGAGGATCCCCCAGGCCACCACTGGCCAGCCAGTCTAGCCGACTCCATGAGATCTAGCTTCAGTGAGAGACCCCGTCAAAAATTAAGGTGGAGAGCAGCTGATGAAGTCACCTAATGTTGATCTCTGACCTCCACATGCAAACACATGCACATGTGTACTTTTCTACTGGTGTGTGCAAACATGTAGGTACAGACACACATACAACACACCACACGTACACACATACCACACACCATACACATACCACATACAACACACATATGCATACACACATACCACACACCATACTTACACACACACACACACACCACATAACCCCCCATACACATACCACATACTACACACACACACACACACACACACACACACATCACTACCACACATACAATCCACAAACAGTAATAAAGTAAGAGCTAGATTTTTTTATAGTAATTTAATTTAACTCTAGAACTGCAAAGAGATCTCAATGCAGACATTGATTCCAATTGGTTGTCAAGGTTGCTTTAGAGCACGATTTCTCAGTCCTAAAGCTGTGACCCTTTAATACAGCTCCTCATGTTGTAGTGACCTCCAACCATAAAATTATTTTGTTGCTAATTCATAACTTATTTTCCTACTGTTATGAATCATAATGTAAATATCTAATGTGCAAGCTATCTGATATTCCAAAGGGGGCCGTGGCCCAGAGGTTCAGGACTGCTGTTCAAGCATGTTAGGGTGAGAAATGGGGAAGCTGGACGCTAATTTGGTACCCAAGCGTTGGTATTAATGGGCTTATTAGCCTCAAGAGGGCAAGTGACAGCAACGTTCCCATTTGTAATTTCACGCCCTTTCTAAATTCTACTCAGATGTCTGTGAGGTCACAAAGGGTCCTGATCATCTGGACGAGGGCGTAAGAATGTTATTAACAAAAATGAAAAAAGTTCTTGGCAAACTACCCAGAGTGCGTGTGACCCTATTGGTCTAGGAGAAAATGGCGTGTAATGGAGCCACAGTGTGCCAATTAGAATTAGAAATTCTGACTTTGCAGAAGTGTGCTGGGCCACATAGGAAACAGTCCTTTGCAAAGAAGTCTACATATACCCAAAATGTGCAACCCTGTGAGTTTTGTGTCGTCCACATGTAAGACCTCGTTCATTTGTTTGCTGTGTATACATTGAATTCCTGTTGCTGTTTGGGCCAAGCGGGACTGTAAGTTCTTAATAAAGTTTTCAGTGTAAAGAGTTAAGGATTTTTTGTTGCTGTTGTTGAGCTGGTGAAATGGCTCAGTGGATAAGAGGGCTTGGTGAGTGGGCCTGACAACCTGGAACTCCATCCCTAGAGTCCCCATGGAAAGAGAGAGCCAACTCTCAAAAGTTGTTCTTTAACCTCACACGGCTCTCATAAGTCTGTGCTGACCTCTGAGTGTGTGCCATAGTGAGCACTCACCCCAGCAACACACACATAATAACAACAAAATGTATTTCAAATGAAATGTCTTTTTTGACGTCGTCTGGGATCTCTGAAGTCCATTGAATGGGCAGTAACATCAAAGAGAGGGACGCTACTGGAAGCAGAGGGATGAAAATAGTCGTGTGTCCTTGTTCACCTCACAACATCCAGGCATTAAAGAACGTTATGCTGGGAGTCATGTGATGTGTGAGGTCATTGAGAAGCTGGCTCTGGAAGCAGGATTGTCCCTCACGTCATTCCAGACGTAATCATGTTTGTCTCAAAGTGTACACCAAGACGCTGTGCCTGGGAATGGAATGGACTAGTCCTTCCAACTCTGTGTTCGGGAGAGTCAAAACTTCCCCAGTAAAATCATTGTCTTTAAAAACATTTCAAAGAGAAGCTGGAACTATGGTTTAACTCAGAGTAGCTCTCAACCTATAGGTCACAACCCCTTTGGGTGTGGAACAACCTTTCCACAGGGGTCCCATATCAGATATCCTGCACATCAGATATTTACACTATGATTCATAACAGTAGCAAAATTACAGTTATGAAGTAGCAATGAAAATAATGTCATGGTCAGGGGTCACCACACCATGAAGAACTGTATGGAAGGGTTGAGGCATTAGGAAGGTTGAGAACCATGGTATGAGCTGTGCTTCTGTACTGCTCTTGCAAAGCATTCAAGTTGGAGTCCCAGCACCCACGTTGGGCAGCTCACAATAGCCTGCATCTGCAACTCCAAGGGCTCTGATGCCTTCTTCTGGATGCCAAGGGCATCTGCACTCACATATGTGCATACTACTTCAATATACACATAATTTAACTTTTTTGTTTGTTTGAGACAGGGTTTCTTTCCTGGGTAGCCCTGGCTATCCTGGAACTTGCTATATAGACTAGTCTGGTCTCAAACTCACAGAGATTCACCTGCCTCTGCCTCCTGAGTGCTGGGATTAAAGGCATACACCACCACCACCCAGCAATTTAAAATATTTTTGAAAAGCAAACACACAGAAGGTAGGACATTTCTGACGGTGTTGTTATTGCTTCTCCCACGGTATAAAAGTCCCCATGGGAGAGAGAGGCTGGAGGTTCAGCCATGGGATCCTCACTCAGGGAGAGAAATCCCAGCTGTATCTTTAGCGGACCATCCCAGCGTCTCCAGTTGTTTTCTGCTGGGTGCTGGGAATGACTTAGTTATTGGGTTGTCTCTTCTCATGGAAGCCTCACCCGCTCTGCTGAGTCTAGGATTCACTGTGTGGAAGGCCAGCTGGCCCTTATCAGGCTTCCTAAGTTACTAGTTCTGGTGGATGCTTGCAAGCCCCTGGATTTGATGCTGCTGCCTTTCTGCCGCAACTTCTTCTGTTATTTAGCAGACTCGTCCCGACAGACACTTCTGCTGGGAGTCTATGGAGAGCTCCAGCTGCTGCTCTCAGTGGGGCTTTCCCAGCGGGGGGATTCTGCTGGATGTTTTGAGCCTCAGATTTGATTTTTTCTCTAACTATTATTTGATATTTATTCTCTAGCTTGGCTTGCTGTACACTTAATAAATTCATTCAAAACTAAAAGTATGAGTGTGGATATTATAGACCATTCTCTGGACTGTACAGAATACAGATTTTTTTTTTTTTGAGATAGGATCTCACTGTGTAACCCTTGCTGACCTAGAACTCTCTCTGTAGACTAGGCTGGCCTTGAACTCAGAGATCTGTCTTCTGAGGGCTGGAATGAAAGGCACACCCCATCATACCTACCACTTCCTGGTGAGTCAGGAGCGCTTCGTGCCCAGCTTCACACACCACGCTCCCAACACCCAAATCTGAGCCAATGCTGTTTCACAGCTGAGCAGCATCATAAGTAACTTGAGGGAAAAAAATAACAAATGTGTAATGTCCTCCCAAGAGTGTGTTTGCTATAGTGTCTAGTCTGTGGTTAAAGTTCTGGAGTTGGCAGAAGGAAGGCTGGCTGGACACCCAAGTGGAATTCCCTGTGCTCCTTTCTGACCTTTGGCAGACACACTTCAGAATCTTTGGTGATTCAACTTTCTTGGGCTTCAGTTTCTTCCTATGTTTGATTGGCAAGAGAGAAGGGCTGGAAGTAGAGAGCACAATGAAAGGGGTTTTCTACTCAATGTGTTCCAGGTATTTTAACTGCAGTAGATACTTGTGTTTCCTCCACATGGTGAGCTGATAAGGAAGGCAGTGAGATGCTGATGCTGCTGATCCACAGGTAGGATGCAGGAGTGTGGGATGGAGTCCGGCTCTGTTTCTCCGAGTGATGGCAGTAATGCCCCAAGGGGTGTCACAGAAGTGATTTGGAATGTCTGTGCTCAGCTTAAAAATTTACTTTAAATATGTTTATCTACGTGTGCATGTTTGTGTGTTTATGCATGTATATGTAGGGACACACACATACACAGGACACACGTGGGTGGATCAGAGCACAACTTGTGGGAGTTGGTTCCCTTCTTTCCGTGTGTGGGTCTGGGGGATTGAACTCAGGTCAGCGGGCCTGGTAGGGAAGGCACGCATTGATCCCTTTCTCCAGACCAAAACGTTTATTAATTTTAGTGTGTCTGTGTTTGTGTGTGTGTGCACATGCGATGGTGGACATGCGGAGGCCAGAGGACAATTTTTGGGAGTTGACCCCTTCCCTTCACTGTAGGGGTTCCAGGTATTAGACTCAGGTCATCAGGCTTAGTGACAAGTGCCATGACCTGCTGAGCCATCTTTTCCAACTGGTCTCTCTTTTTGAGACTTTACATTTCTAGAATCCTCTAGTTCTTGAGATGGGTATTATAATGAAAGTCATAATTCACTCCACATTGAAATACTGAGCTGCTTTGAGCTATTTTCCACTGTTAGGTAGAAGTTTTAGGAGGCCATTGTTTTGGATTAAACTTTTCCCCCTACAGATGAGGCTAAAATCAAAATGGAGTCACCCACCCTAAAGTCACTTTCTATGGATTTTTGAGAGAGTCTCATGTAGTCTGGGCTGGCCTTGTACTCACTATGTGACCAAAGATCACCTTGATATCCTGATTCTCCTGCTTCTACCCCCTCAGTATTGGGATTATATATAGATTTAGGTCACCAAGCCAGATATTGTGTGATGGTGGGGATCAAACCCACGGTTTTGTATGTGCGGGACAAGTACTCTGCCAAGTGAGCTGTACCACTGGTCTGCAAGAAAGTTTTGAAAAAGTAAACACATGTATGTGTACATGCCATGACGTACATGTGGAGGTCAGATGTCATCTTCAGGACTCAGTTCTCTCCTTCATCATGTGGGTTCCAGTGACCCACAAACTAAGGTTGTTAGCTTTGGTGTCATGCTTTTTTATCCACTGAGCTAACCTGCTGGCCTTCTGTGCTGAAGTTTTTACATCATAAAGTTTACATCATAAACTAATTTATCTGAACTTCTGAGAAAATAGGGCCCTTACAGAGATAACAGTTGAATTTCCCAAAGAGGTCAGTGTCCACTGGAATGATAATAAATTGCATTTGCATTAATTCTACTCACAGAAAAGTAACTTGAAGTAATCAAATATGAACTAGTTGGTAGGGTTTATTTTATTATTTCTTTTGTTTCCCTGTCTTCAGGGAAAGCGATGGGAACGGTCAGACTGCGTTGATAATCATGTCGCCGCCTCCAAACCCCATAAAGCCTGCCTCTTCCGTTTGCTTGTGGACAAAAACGTTTACTCTGTTTTATGGAATGGAATGCCTGAGTCTAGAGCAGAGAGTAAGGCCAAGTAAGACATCTAAATTACAGTTCTTGCTCTGACCCCACAGGTGACTGAGCAATGTGCACTTGCTGTCTCGTGACCGCAGGCCTCTTCCTAGGAATGGACAGGTTCCTGAGAATCGGACTGTGGATGATCCCGGTGAATTAAAAATCACTTTTGGCCTTGATAAAGCCTGTGCATGTAACTAATCTGTGCAAGCACAGCCCTTCCATCAGGCTGGATTCCTTAGGCCAGCTGCCGTTCACCTTTCTTTCTCAGAAACTCGAAGGACTTTTGCTCAGCTGTAACTGTTTGTACATCTGTAAGTCGGCTGTCACACACTGCACAAAGGGGCTAGTCTGACCCACAGTCATGCTTTAAATATCATATCCTCCAAAGCCCGGGCTTGTAAATTTGTGGCATTCAGATCAGTCAATGCTGGTAAAGAAAGTGGTTAAATACCAGGTCAGGGGAGACCCACTTTTCCCATCAGGAAAAGCACGGAAGCCATGCCTTCGCTACTTCTGACCCTGAAGAGACAGACGGAACTAGAGGGAGTGGCAGAGAGGAGGGACTAGCCGTGCTGCGCCTTTCTTTGTCTTGCTCTCTCTTTCCTGATCCATCTTGGCAGCTCCACACACCCTGTTCCTGTGCTCTGTGCCCCAGTGTGTGTGTGTGTGTGTGTGTGTGTGTGTGTGTGTGTGGTGTGTGTGAGTGTGTGTGAGAGAGTGTGTGTGTATGTGTGTATATGTGAGAGAGAGTGTGTGTGTGTGCATGTGTGTGAGTGTGTGCATGCGTGTGTGCGTGTGCGTGTGCGTGTGCGTGTGTGTGTGTGTTCAGGGCCTTCAGCTGAGAAAAGAAATGTAGCTCAGAGAGGCTCAAGGGTCAGTTCACGTGGTTCCATCAGTCTCTTTAGGAAAAAGTTACAGGAAAACAGCAGAGTCGGCGATTTGAACACGGATCTCTCTCAGTTGTTCATGCCTCCGAACCCAAAGAATACCTTAGATTACAAATACCACAGTTTGAGGATGGCTGTCTTTACCTCCCTCGTTGACCCTAGCTGAGCCAGAGACATGGCCAGGCAAGTGTGATTATTGTTTTGAGCTTAGACCTGCAAGTTTGTTGACTATGTACAGTGGAGCAGGCCATATATAGCTGTATACATTTTTCTTCCCGAAGGTCTTCTTCCCCCCACTGAGGGTTGTTGTCTGAAGCAGGTGTTCTCAGGTTGTTGACATCTTAATCAAAGAATTGAAATATTAATGGATACAGATTGCAAAGTATAAGAATATTTATTCAGGAGCAAAGTAATGGTACAGATCAGTGCATCGTCAGAATAACAGAGGTCACCTGTCTTTACAGAGTTTTAGGGAAAGGAGGAGCTGTTTTGAAAGGGGTGCAATTTGAGCGATTCTATATTTTGATTGATGGGTTTGGGTAGTATGACCTTTTTTTCTACTGTGCCTGTTTCTTCCCATGGTGCACCTGATGTTCATCATATGTATTCTCAATTATCCATAGTCATATAGTCATAAGATGACAAATAGAGGATTATCTCTAAACATTCGTTCAGAAGACAAAGCTTGCTTTACTGCACATATGTCCCAAACCAATCTGTACTGGATTGATGCCCTCACTCCTGTGCCATGTATATCCTGAAATATATATATGTATATATAGAAACTGTCTATAAAAGGGGAGTCACTGATTGTTGTTACAGGCAAAGAAATTTGTTCCCTGGTTCAAAGAGGGACATGCGTGAAGCTTCATGCTGGCAGGAGTCCCAGGCTGGTAGCTGCTTTGTTAGAAGTGGGGTGTATGCACAGCCCGAGACAAGTAGAATCCTGGTTGCTGAGCCATTCCCTATGCTTGTCTGCTTCATCCAAAGTAGTGGCAGAGTTTGTAACTCAGGAGTCAGACTGGAACATTCATAGTGCATAGGTCAGCTTTCCCCCAACCGCTAAAAGGGTTCCCTTCATTACATAAAACAGGGTCAGTTGTGGATAAAAGGAGCAATTTCAAAGGAAACTGTAGCCTACCTGTGATCTCCAGCTTCATTGAGGGAAACACTGCAGAACCTTTGTCTGTGCTGCTGACCGTGTCTCTACTTAGCCAAACTTCCGTCCACCTCTGTTGAGCCCGGCAGACTCCTTCCTTGGGCATGCCTCACAGTCTAGTTTTAGTAAGAATCCTTCTAAATAATCTCTTCTAATGTCTAAATACTCTTACCTAATATCTAACCACTTTCCTGTTCCTTCTGTAAGATCTGGCTCTGGCTCCATTGTTTTCCCCAGAACGCTCACATTCCTTTTTTTTTTTTTTTTTTTTTCCTTCTTAGCTGTTTTCTGTCCACCTCGCCTGCTCCAAGACTCTCATGTTGGCTGGAAAGTCTCACTTCTCTTTTCATGTCAGGTTAGTCAATCTCTTTCCTTCTGGGAATCTCCACTACTGTATTCCTTCTGCTTTGACTGTCATTAACAAGTGTCATGAATCATTTTCTTCTCCAATATTTCAGTGAGACTCTACTTAACTTGTAAAGAACTTTAACTTGCTTAGAAAGGCCTTCATTGCTTGCATACATGTAAATGTTTATAAGTAAAATGTTGTATTATTTAGATGTAATATTTCATAAAACAATGACTTGGAATTTAGAGAGTAGTTTTTCTAGTTTTTGATTGAAATTCACTGTATAGTAGAACTGACAATTCAGTAGTTATTTAAAATTTGTTTATAAATATTTACTTTGTTTGTATATATATCTATTTGCATGTATGTGCATACCATGGTACATATGAGGAGGTAAGAGGACAACTTGTAGAAATCGGTTCTTTCCTTACACCTGTGAAGTCCTACTGAGCCATTTTGCTCAAAATTTTTAATTTTTTTCTTTATTTCTTCTTCTTCTTCTTCTTCTTCTTCTTCTTCTTCTTCTTCTTCTTCTTCTTCTTCTTCTTTTTCTTCTCTTCCTCCTGCTCCTCCTTTTCCTCCTCCTCCTCCTCCTCCTTGTCCTCCTCCTCTTTCTCTTCCTTCTTTTTCAAGACATGGTTTCTCTGTAGTTTTGGAGCCTGTCTTAGAACTTGCTCTGTAGACCAAGCTGACCTTGAACTCATAGAGATCCTCCCATCTCTGCCTCCCAAGTTCTGGGATTAAAGGTGTGTGCCACAGTACCCAGCCTTTTGCTTAACATTTTAAAGTAGGATTTATTTTGAAAAATAAATCTTCTGAACTCTGTGTGGTGTTGCCTACATCTAATCCTGGCTCTTGTCAGGAGGTTAGGAGTTCAAGGCCAGCTTGGTTGATATCAGCTCTTATCTCAAACAAAGAGATAATTTTTCAAATCACTCATAAATATTTTAAAAAGAAAAACCATTTCTCTTAAAAATAAAATAGATGGCCAACCTAGGTGAGGGTGGTTCATGCTTCTCATTCCAGTATTTGGGAGGAGGGAACGAGAGTTCAAGGTCTAGCCCTGGACTACATAATAAAATCTTGCATTAAAAAAAGTTATTGACTTTAGTACTAGGGTAGTGAGGCAGGAAGATTTTGAGTTCAAATTCAAGGCCAGGCAGGGTTTCATAGCAAGATCATTTGCCTCAAATGTGTGTGTGTCACACACACACACACACACACACACTCACTGTGTATGCATGTGTATAGTTTTACTAGATGGATGCTCCTGTACCTTCTTGAGTCAAAAACGAAGAGTGCTTTATTGTACTGTCTCCATGTGGAGTAAAGCGTTGGTGACATTTCTCAGCACTGCGTTATTGTTCCATTTGTTAGACTTGCTGGCTCGTGCTTGTAACCTGGAATTCCAGCACTGAGGCAGGGGCACTGCCATGAATTGGAGGCCAGCCTGGGTCACAGAGTGAAAATCTGTCTCAAAACCAAAACATCAGAACCGAACAGAACACAACCAAGTGAGCAATCAAATTATTCGTTTTCCTGGCATCTCCAGCAACATCAAGATGGCGGCAAATGTCTTCCCAGACACGGGTTGTTAGAAACTCACTGGGTAGCCACCATCAACTCTGGACTCAATATGAGAAGCCCTGACCACAGAGGCTGCTGTAGTTCTGGGTAAAGAACAGGGAACTCTGTGTGATCTTGATCAGCGGTGAGAACAACAAACAAGATTTTGCCATGAAGCAGAATGTCCTGACCCTAGGCAGAGTGTGCCTGCTATTGAGTAGAGGCCTTCAAGGATACCTGGAGAGAGAATGTATACAAATATTTGAGGATATACTGTTTGAGCCCAGTGGTTCTCAACCTTCCTAATGCTGTGACCCTTTAATATAGATCTTCATGGTGTGGTGACCCCCAACCATAACATTATTTTGCTGTTACTTCATAGCTGTAATTTTGCTACTGTTATGAATTGTAATATAAATATCTGATAAGCAGGATATCTGATATGTTATCCCTGTGAAAAGGTCAGCCACTCTCAAGGGGTTGTAACCTATAGGTTGAGAAGCATTGTTTTAGTAGTCTGAGGGTTCTCAACTTGTTCTTGTTGAAAGATATTGCTGGGCTGACAGATGTTATCATGACTTGTCATCCTGGGCCCAGAAGAACTAGCAGAGTCTGCAAAATTTTCAGTCTCTCTAAAGAAGATGATAGCCACCAATATGTTGTCAGAAAGCTCTTGAATAGAGCACAGAAGCTAGGAACCAAAGCACCCTAGATCCAACAACCTGTTTCCATGAATGTGTACTGAACCTGAATGGTATTTCCATGAATGTGTACTGTACCTGCATGGTATTTCCGTGAATGTGTTTTATACCTGCATGGTATTGACCTGTACCCGGATGGTATTTCCATGTATGTGTATTGTACCTGCATGGTGGCTATTGCTCTGAAGAAAATGCACTGAAAAGAAATTAGAAGAGTCTTTAGAATATTCTCATTTTGCCCAGTGAGATAA